>NC_073377.1:122179217-122479217 GCF_028641065.1 Leucoraja erinaceus | reverse complement strand
CTAAGTTTTTCAAGCTTTAAATTGTAAAGCACCTCCTTAATCCAGCGGGCGTGTGTCGGGGGACAGGTGAGCCTCCAGTTAAGCAAGATCAGTGTCCGGGCTAACAAGGTTGTAAAAGCTAGGACCCGTTTCACCACAACAGAGAGGTTGGTGTTGGGAGGGGTACCGAAAATGGCTGACAGTGGGTTTGGAGGAATAGTCTGGCCGTAGGCTCTGCTTATCATGTCGAAAGTACTCCTCCAAAAGGCTGCTAGCTTAGGGCAAGACCAAAACATATGGCTATGGTTGGCAGGAGATTGATTACATCTGTTGCAGGTGTCCCTAACAGCAGGGTAAATTCTAGATAATCTTGCATTTGTGTAGTGGACTTTGTGAAGGACTTTGCATTGGATTAGGCCATGACGGGCACATATGGAGGAAGAATGGATCAAATCCAAGGCAGAGTCCCATTGCTGGTCTGTTAGTTTCGTATTCAGCTCACCCTCCCACGCAGCTTTTAATGAGGTATGAGGTTTCAATATAACCGACCCTAACAAGTTATACAAAACAGAGATGCATTTCTTCCGGTTGGGATCTAGAGCTAAGATGGTATCGGTCAGGGTTTCAGGGGGGCGATTTGGGAAATGGGGGAATGTCTTCTTCACAAAATCCCTAATCTGGAAAAAACGAAAAAGGTGGGAGTTTGGGAGGCTATAGTTGGACGAGAGCTCCGCAAAAGACGAAAAGATGCCATCCTTGTATAGGTTTTTGATACTACTGATGCCATTACTATGCCAGGTTTTGAATGCGTGGTCTGTACTTGGTTTAAAGATGTAGTTTTTAAGCAGTGGGTTCAAGATGGAAGGGCCTTGTAAACTAAGGTTTTTCCTGAGTTGACTCCATATCTTGAGCGAGAGGGACGCAATTGGGCCTGCACCCACAGATGTTATAGGAAGGGGGAGTTGGGAGCATAGGACAGACCGCAACGGGAGATGTGAACTCGCCTTTTCCATGTGTACCCAGGTCGGTAGGTGGTCGCAATCATCATTCATCCAATACAGGAGTTTTTGCAAGTTAGCTGCCCAATAGTATCGCCTAAAGTCAGGAAATGCCAAACCGCAGGCGCTCTTAGGAGACTGCAGTATCGCCTTTCGGATTCTGGCCGGTTTGCTACCCGATAAAAATTTAGATATTGTCCTTTCTAATTTATCAAAAAAAGATTTAGTGATAAGTATAGGGACGTGCTGGAAAAGATACAGAAATTTGGGTAGGACGACCATCTTGACCAGATTTATCCGGACCGCGAGGGACAACGGTAAAACTGACCAGCGGTCAAAATCTCTTTCAGCTTTCTCAACCAGAGGCAGGAAGTTTGTGCGGAACATATCAGATATAGGTGTTGTGATAAAGACGCCGAGGTAGCGAAACCCGTCCTCCGCTCATTTAAATGAGGTTAAAGAGCGAGGGAGCTGCTTAGCCGATGAGTTAATCGGTAATAGTTCACTCTTTTGGTAGTTAAGTTTATAACCAGAATACGCGCCAAACCGTTCTAAATTATTCGTAATCACAGGGAGAGAGCTGACTGGGTTCGAGATGTACAGGAGCAGGTCATCCGCATACAATGAGACTTTATGAGTTGTGTCGAACCGTGTAATACCTTTAAAGCCCTTCTCTGAGCGTAACCAGACCGCCAAGGGCTCTATCACGACAGCAAACAGAAGTGGTGATAACGGGCAACCCTGCCTGGTACCTCTCCGAAGGGGGAAGTGGGGCGACAGTGTGCCATTTGTACTGAGGCCACCAGGGACGAGTATAATAGACTGACCCAAAGAATAAAACTGTTACCGAGGCCAAACCTGTCCATCGCCTCATATAGGTACCTCCACTCGACCCTGTCGAAAGCTTTTTCGGCGTCGAGGGAGACCACTATCTCCGGGGTCTCACTACTCGGTGAATGGATGATGTTAAGGAGACGCCTAGTATTGTGGGAAGACTGTCGGCCTGGTATGAACCCTGTTTGGTCTAACGAGATAATAGAGGGCATCACTCGTTTAAGACGGAGCGCAAGGGCTTTAGAGAGGATTTTGAGGTCCACATTCAGGAGTGAAATTGGTCTATAGCTACTACAAAGCAGGGGATCTTTCTCCTTTTTAAGAATTAGGGAGATAGTAGCCCACGACAAGGTGGGCGGTAGGCGACGATGTAAAAACGCCTCATTGTACATATCTCTCAGGACTGGTGCGAGGAGAGCAGAGAAAGCTTTGTAATATTCTACAGTGAAGCCGTCAGGGCCGGGTGACTTTCTGCTTTGCAGCGATGTGATGGCTGCTTGGACCTCAGCAACAGTTATGGGACCCCCCAAGTCTCTCGTGGCTTCATCGTCAATTCGGGGAAACGTCATACTACTGAGCATGTCACCTGCAGTGGGCGGACAATCGGAAACGTATAGTTCAGCGTAGAATTTAGCAAATGCTTCTTTAATTCTAAGAGGATCAGTATGAATCTCCCCTAAGCTGGATCTAATGACTGGAATTAGCCGTGAAGTCGCCTCGGTTCTGGCCTGATGGGCCAAAAGCTTCCCAGCTTTATCCCTAGATTCAAAAAAGTGTTGCCTAGATTTAAGCAGTCGTAGCTTGGCTTTATTAGTAGACGTGAGGTCAAAGTCTGTTTGTAACCTAAGGCGTTCTCTATAAAGGTTAGGGTCTGGGTCAGATGAATATTTGTCATCAATGTCCTTCATTTTTTGTAACAGGTCTGCCGTTTGGGATGTCTCGGTTCTTTTCAGGTTGGAGACAAAAGAGATAAGTTGGCCGCTAATATAGGCTTTTGAAGTTTCCCTCTTTCTATGTCCGGCGAGTCATTCAGCTCAAAATATAAGGTGATTTGGGAGTGCAAGAATTGCATGTAGTGAGCCTCTGCTAATAATGAGGAGTTGAACCTCCACTGTTTAAAGGGGTTAGTTCGTTTACGAAAGTGGAGATCGAGGGAGGTTGCAGCGTGATCTGATATTACGATGCTATGATACTCGCTGGATTTGATTTTGGAGAGCAGTCTGTTATCTAAGAGAAATAAGTCTATACGGGTATAGGTACGGTGCACGTGGGAAAAAAATGAAAATAATTTAGTCAATGTCATTGCTAACACTAATGGTAATAGAATAGAATAGTAGAATAGTTTCTTTATTATCATTGTAACATGAACCATGTACAACGAAATTTAAAAATGTCAGCCAGTCAGTGCACCATTCAAACATTTCTAAAAGCTAACGATACATACAAGATAAAATATTAAAAGATAAACAACTAAAATAAATATCATGAAAATAGCACGCATAAACACCCAACCCTCCATCCTTCTGTCGATTTCACAGTGTACCACAGTCCCTTAGTATGTATCGCCCCTGCGTTCCTTGGCGGCTACATTTAGTGCTTTTATAGCAGTAGGGTTAAAACTGTTTTTTAGTCTGTTCGTCCTTGTCCTTGTAAATCTGTACCGTCTGCCTGACGGCAACAGTTCAAACAGGGAGTGTCCGGGGTGGGAAATGTCCTTTATAATACTCTGTGATTTTTTGATGCAGCGAGAACTGTGTAAGTCCTCCAAGGTAAGGAGAGGGCAGCCGACAATCCTCTGGACGTTGTCAATGGCCCTCTGGAGCGCTTTCCTCTGAGCCGCTGTGCAGCTGGTGTACCACACGCATACACAGTATGTAAGTATGCTCTCAATGGAGCACCGATAAAAGGACAGCAGCAGTCTCTGAGTGATGTTATTCTTCCTGAGCACCCTCAGGAAGTGCAGTCTCTGCTGGACCTTTTTCAGCAGCGCAGTGGTGTTCACGCTCCACGTCAGGTCCTCCTCAATATGGATTCCCAGGAAGCGGAAATCCGCCACCCTCTGTAATGATGGTTGTAATGATGATAGTAATAATAAGACAAAGCAAATGAACAAAATGGTGATACTGAATAAGCAAGCCAACGTATAAGTGGAGCAAGAATAGCTTCCTTTGGTATTACATAGTACATCTTAAAATCGACAAGGTATAAAGAAAGAGTTAGCGTGAGATAAGTTAGCGAGTTGCAATCTGGGCTCTTGGATTAAAGCGCAGGGCAAAAGAACATCAATTAAGTATTGTTAAACAAAAACGCTGTAGGAGCAGATTGGTATAACACAGCCTTGGCTGTAATGAGCTCTTATCAGCCCCAGACAGTCCGCTAGGAAGACTAGTGTAAACAAACTAGCCGAATGCTGGCAGCGTTAGCAGCCAGCTGCTAAAAACAAGAAGGCAGAGACCAGATTACGAACCACAAAGTGGGTCCCTTAAGCCCAAATTTATAGCATGTGCAGGTGAAGAACCTTTCAAGTATGATTACACATAAACATTATAAGGAAAAGTTGGTATAAAATAGTCACGAATCGTGGTGAATTCTTACCAGCCTCATACATTTCAAGACAGGGGTCTAGTATAATCAGCAATGCCGAGCGCTAGCAATGGCTAGTTGCTAAGAGCAGTCAAGCTAAAGTTAGTCCATAGTGTAACAGTAGATTAACCGGACCCCTTGAAACATTTTTAAAGAACGATGCCCACATATAATACTTAGCAGAATGTTCATGTTTGAGACCGCTACCCCTTCCCTGCCCAGCAATATTGCTGCTCCTCTGCATGACTCTTCCATTGTTGCATTTAGCATTGTAAACCTACCTTGTTGCAGCCACAGAACCCTACAGCACGGAAACGGGCTCTTTGGCCCAACATGTCCATGTTGACCAAGACACCACATCTAAGCTAGTCCCGTCTGCTTGTATCCCTCTAAACATTTCTTGTCTATATACTGAGTGTTTGGGTTGACACCAGGTTCAGCAGTCAAACACTCGAAGTACGGTGAACTCTACTACTGTACCACTACTGTATATATTTTATGCACAGTGCCACATGGGGGCGCTGTCCTTCACCAACCGGCCCCATGTGCAGTGACACTGACGATCTTGGGCTTGTCTCGCTGTTCAGTCCTGGTTTTGGAGGAGGAGGAGGCTTGGCAATCTCTGGCTTCTCCCTGTAGTTCACCATTTCCTTAAGTGGAGGCACAGGCAGTCTCAGGCTTATTCTGGTAGCTCAGCTTTGGGGCTTGAAGGGGCAGGAGGCTCACAGCTAGCAGGGAATAACAGCAGCTACTACAACTACAACTACTACCACTACTACCACCACTACTACTACTACTACCACTGCTAACTTTTACTACTACTACCATTTCTACTGCTACGACTAACTACTACTACTATTACGAACTACTACTACTACTACCACTATTACTAACTACTACTACTGCTATTACTACTACCACAGCTAACTACTACTACTACCACTGCTAACTACTACTACGACTACTAAGAGTCTCAAGAGTCTTTGGCGAGGAGGCTGAGGTGAGGAGGCTACGCATAAAGCTCGAGAGGACGGAACGCGGTGAACACATGTCGGGGCAGATGAGACAGTGTGAGGCTTGCAGAATGTGGGAGCCCAGGGACACAGATGGAGCCTCTGGCTGCTACAACTGTGGCAAGTGCGTCCAGCTTCAGCTCCTAAAGGACCGTGTTGGGGCACTGGAGAAGCAGCTGGATGACCTCAGGGCCATCCGGGAAAACGAGAGTTTCCTGGACATGACCCACAGTGAGGTAGTCACGCCGAGGATACGGGAAGAACCAAGATGTATGACGGAGAGAAAGGGTGGAAATCGTGGAGTGCAGAAGACCCAGGTGGCTTTGCCTAATGAAAACAGGTACGCCCTCTTGGGAACTGTCGGGGGAGACGACGTTTCCAGTCCGAGCAGCGGACACGTCGGTGGCTCCAATCCTGGAGATGGGACTCGACCGGCGAGACCGACGTCGGGCAGAGCCCTAGTGGTGGGTGACTCCATTGTCCGAGGAGGGACAGGAGATTCTGTGGCGGCAGACGAGATGCGAGGATGGTCTGTTGCCTCCCTGGTGCCAGGGTTCAGGATGTCACAAGCCGAATTGGGAACATCCGAGAGAGAGAGAAGGTGAACAGCCGGCAGTAGTTGTGCACATAGGCACAAACGACATCGGGAAGAAGAGGAAGGAGGTTCTCCAACATGACTTCAGAGAGTTGGGAAGTAGACTGAAATGCTGGACTTCTAGGGTGGTTATCTCTGGATTGCTTCCAGTACCACGTGCTAGTGAGGACAGGAACAGAGGAGATAGGGGATCTGAATGTGTGGCTGAGGGGCTGGAGCAGGGAGCAGGGATTTAGATTTATAGACCACTGGGATCTCTTCTGCGGCAGGGGTGACCTGTACAAAAGGGACGGTTTACACCTTAATTGGAGGGGGACCGACATTCTGGCAGGCAGGTTTGCTGGGGCTACACGTGTGGGTTTAAACTAAATAGTGGGGGGGGGAGGGATTGACAAATTGGGAGTATAAAGATGGAGTTGAAGGGGAAGTGGCTACAGGAAAATTTACAAAAGATTCTCGAATTAATGGGAAGGAAAGCTCGAGAAGGGACAACAGAGTAAGGTCAGGGCCGATTGCGAGGGGGGAAGTGAATACGGAGGTCAAAGTGCTGTATATGAATGCGCAAAGTATAAAGAATAAAGTGGACGAGCTTGAGGCTCAGTTAGAAACTGGCAAGTATGATGTTGTGGGCATTACTGAGACATGGCTGCAAGAGGAGCAGGGCTGGGAATTGAATATTCAAGGTTATATCTCCTATCGAAAAGACAGACAGGTGGGCATAGGGGGTGGAGTTGCTGTGTTGGTGAGGAAAGAAATTCAGTCCCTTGCAATGGGTGATATTGAAACAGGAGATGTGGAGTCAGTATGGATAGAACTAAGGAATTGTAAGGGTAAAAATACCCTAATGGGACTAATCTACAGGCCCCCAAACAGTAGCCTGGACATAGGGCGCAAGTTGAATCAGGAGTTAAAATTGGCATGCAGCAAAAGCAATGCTGTGGTTGTTATGGGAGATTTCAACAGACTGGGAAAATCAGGTTGATACTGGACCACAAGAAAGGGACTTTGCAGAGTGCCTTTGTGATGGATTCTTAGAACAGCTTGTATTGGAGCCTACCAGGGAGAAGGCAATTCTGGATTTAGTGTAATGCAATGAACCGGATTTGATGAAGGACCTCGAGGTTAATGAGCCATTAGGAGGCAGTGACCATAACATGGTCAGGTTTAATCTACAATTGGAGAGGGATAAGGGTAGATCGGAGTTCTCAGTGTTGCAGTTGAATAAAGGGGACTATGGGGCCATGAGGGAGGAGCTGGCCAAAGTTGACTGGAAAGATACACTAGCAGGGATGACAGTGGAACAAAAATGGCAGGTGTTTCTAAGAATAATACAGAAGATGCAGGATCAGATCATTCATAGGAGGAAGAAAGATTCCAAGGGGAGAAAGGGACGACCATGGCTGACAAGGGACGTCAGGGACAGTATAAAAATTAACGTGAAGAAGTACAACGTAGCAAAGATTAGCGGGAAGCAAGAGGATTGGTTAATGTTTAAAGAACAAGAGAAGATAACCAAAAAGGCAATGTGAAGAGGAAAAAAATAGTTAAGACCCTTGAAGACCGAAAAAGGTGAATTTATTATGGGGAACAAGGAAATGGCAGATAGGTTGAACAGGTACTTTGGATCTGTCTTCACTAAGGAGGACACAAACAATCTTCCTGATATAGTTGTGGCCAGAGGATCTGGGGTGACAGAGGAACTGAAGTAAATCCACATTGGGCAGGAAATGGTGTTGGATATACTGATGGGACAGAAGGCTGATAAATCCCCAGGGCCTGATGGTCTGCATCCCAGAGTACTTAAGGAAGTGGCTCTGGAAATTGTGGATGCATTAGTGATAATTTTTCCAATGTTCTATTGACTCAGGATCAGTTCCTGTGGATTGGAGGGTAGCTAATGTTATCCCACTTTTTAAGAAAGGCGGGGGAGAGAAAACAGGGAATTTTACTTCGGAGTCACGTGAGTGACTACGTGAAGAACCCGTCCAGCACGCATTTGCGACATTGCGTTCACGCAGTGCAACGGCGACCAACGGGAGTACAGGCGCTCCCGTCACAAGCCTGAAGGAACGGACCGTTAGGTAAGTACTTACCTACAGGTTAAACTCGCGACTTTGACTCTCTTTGTTGCTCCAGGGGAACTGGAGACAGCAAAGCAGCACAGAGGGAAGCGGCCCCCGTTCGACTCCAGGGAAGGAACGTCCCGTCAGTGGAGGGGGGAGAGGCGGCAACGGGACCGCACCCGCACAGACACGGGTACTGTGCCAATGCCCAGTCCGCTAAAGAGCTGTCTGACCAACAGCAGCGGACTGGAGGGAAATTCAAAACCGGCCAGTAACCCCTGCATCTCCCGACAAGGAGACTCGCCACCCGAGAACCGCTGAAATGCCGCCCGAAAACGGCAGACAGCCTCTATCAGCAAAGCCAGCAACCAAACCTCGGGCTGGAGACAGACACAGAAGATGAAATCGGCACTTCAAACGAGAACAAGTAAGTGTCTGTTCTCCAAGCCAGAGTAAGGTCATGGAACCAAAAACTCCAGCGAGACTTGCCTCAGGAGCAGGGGCAAGTCCGCCAAGGGAGCATAACACTCCCACTCCAGTGCCTACAGCACTGGCCATCTCCCTTGTCGAGGGATCGATGGCGACCAGGGCTGGGCTGGTCAAGAAGAGGGGTCACTGGCTGAAGAATATCGGGAGTATGCTTGAGGTACAGGATCAGGAAGAGCTGCTGGGTGTGGCCGCTATGTGGCTCCACCACTAGCGAGATGGCCTTTTCAGTCTCAACTGACGGCCAGTTTACTACCTGTTCTTTTCAAAACCTCTCCAAGACAGGTAGTCATGAGGCGCTGGTTTCATCACGCCTCCCCTAAATTGCATTTACTCAAAGTTCCCACTGTTATTGGGGGGTACATTGAGCATAACTTTTTAAAAACCCCCAATATTTTAAATTGCATTTGATATCCCTGACGTCGGCTATCATTTTCGCATGCTCATTCCAGAGGGGCAGGGTAGTATGGCAAAACACCTGACCCTACTGTTCACAGATGCTCCACAACTTTATTAGTTAAAATTCTTGCCATCGGTTTATCATATAATAATTTTACCCATGTTATAAAATTCTCTCCCATATTAAATTTTTGTAGTACTTTATATGTATTGCCACTCTACCTGATCAAATGCTTTCTCTGCATCCAAATAAATAACTGATATATCTTCTTCCTCTACTTTATGCAAGTACATTATATTAAACAGGCGTCTCAGATTATTAAATGAGTGTCTTTTAGGTATAAACCCCGTTTGATCGGGGTTTATCAATTTACTAATATATTTGCTTAATCTTCTTGCTAAAATCTTTGCTAAAATTTTCTGATCTGTATTTAAAAGTGATATAGCTCTGTACGAGCCCGGATCTTCTAAATCTTTATCTTTTTTTGGAATAAGCGTGATAGTTGATTCTGTTAGCGCTTCAGGTAGTTTGTTTTCTTTAAAAGCATGGGAGTATAAATTAAATAAATAAGGGGTCGTTATCTCCTGAATTTTTTTATAAAATTCATTATTAAAACCATCTGGTCCCGGTGTGATCAGGTGATCAGGCTGCATCTCTGATGAGGAATACGTGATAATAGGAGGAAATAGGTGATATTTCGGGTCGACTTTTTCAATAGCTGCCATGAGGGGAGAAGCGCCGGCACCAAGAGCGAGCGAAAGCGTGGACAGACGGACGAAAGCAACGTTCATAGAGCGGCGTTGGTAGACATTTCGGGTCGAGACCCTTCTTCAGACTGACAGTCAAGGGAAAGGGAAACGGGAGATATCGGCATATCTTCCATTCACTTGTCCTTAGTACCGTCCATAGCTCTTGCTCCTCTTTCCCCTGAGTCAGTCAGAAGAGGGGTCTCGACCCGAAATGTCACCTACAAAGATCTTTGGTTACCTATTCCGACCTATGATTGTTGCTTTTGTCCGTTCTGTCCGCGCGTTCGCTCGCTCTTAGTGCCGGCATTTCTCCCCTCAGACTCCGCCAAACAAACACACACACACACACACAGCATGTCCGGCAGATCCTTCCTCTCTCTTTTCCCTTCTCTCCCCTCCCTTCGCCGAAACCCTTCCTCAGACTGATAGGGCAGTCTGAGGAAGGGTTTCGGCCCGAAGCGTTACCTATTTCCTTCGCTCCATAGATGCTGCTGCACCCGCGGAGTTTCTCCAGCATTTTTGTGAATCCCTAGACCTAGTTCAGTGAGCGTTACCGAGGGTCATCCGGAGAGGTGACCGCGGAACCTCTCCGGGCGACCCTCAGTGGACGTTCACTGTACTAGGTCTAGGGATTCCTACTCTCCCGGGCAATATACCCTCCCTTTTTTCCAGGACCGAAAATGTCCGATTTTCGGAGCTTTTTGGTTTCTGGAATTTCGGATAAAAGGTTGTGCACCTGTACCATGGATTCCAAGTATACTTTATGGTAGACATCGACTTTAAAGATGCATACTATTCAGTACCCATTTATATAAGATTTCAGATATACCACAATTTACCTGGATGGGGCAACCATGGCGAGCATTGCCACTTTTCATTCACTGCACATCTCGCATGTGTATATGACAAAGAAACTTAACTTGACTTGATTTGAGTTGACTTATTATTGAATTGGCTTATATGAGCCGAAGCTATTCCAGAATTTCAAACCAGCCCTGACACTTAAGGAACATTTCGTCATGGCATGTCTATATATTAACGACAGACTATCCTTGGATATAGCTATATCGGCTGCATTAGCCACTAACTTATTTTAGCCTGGGCTCTGTCATATTATCCAGATATCTACGTTGACCAGATCCACAACATTGTCTATCTGGTATTCATTAATGCTATCAGTTATGGTAACATTTAACCGCCTATCAACTACATGGCAAAAGTAATTGGGATAGTAGCAGTATTACCAGCTACTGAATATTGTACCTTTCCAATGAGCTGAGATACTAGTGTTCAAACTATATCCCATACCTAGAATAAGGTGGCAAATGGACTAATCTGGAGTTGTCATCACTATAGACACTGGGAATTAAACCTAGTTAGAAATATTGAGTATGTTCTATTGAGTATATTCATCGGACTGGCTACAAGGCCACAAATGGGCCAACCTCGGGGGTTTTCAGAGGAAGAGGACTTAACATTCTGGTGCCTTTCCCCCTAGTGGAAATTTGATTCTGCTGGGGGTGGGGGGGGGGGGGGGGGGGGGGGTTTGTGTAGAATATATGTGTTGAGTCCATTTTCTTTATTTGTTAACCTTTTTTCTATGGTATGCAAACGTATTATCGATTTTTGTAAAGCACTTTGGTGTCAATGCGAGTTGACTTAAAACGTGCTATATAAATAAAAACTTACTTACTATTGGGCAAGCATATTGCTCAGTAGTGCACCATTTTGCATGTTCGTTTATAAATTAACAACATCACAGTGGTGGCATATACCAAACCACTTGGGCGGAATAAAATCGATATTATGTGACAATTTATTTAACAATTGGTAACCGTATGTCGTCAAACATGTTTGACCATCAGTAACTTACCTATCAGGTGAGCTAAATACTGTAAACGAACATTTAAACCAAAAGTATTTGCTGAGATTACAAAGCAATATGGACACCAGATATCGATTACCTTATATTCCAATTGAATCGCCACGTACCAATGTATGTCTCATGAAACCAACTCAAGGCAGCGGCATGGATACATGTCCGCGTATTGAGGTGGAGGGGGGGGGGAAACTAATCTCTATGTTCTCCCCTTCTTTCTACGCATATCCACTAGGGAACATACCTGGGAAGAAACTGCTCAAACTCAGGAACTACACATTCAACTACAACAAAACCTGTACTGGAGTTCCTGGCAGGCCTTCACGACAATGAAGGACTCAGCTACTGCGCCATCAATATAGCCAGAAGTACTCTGTCGGCCTACTCAACTCAGGCACCACAACAACAGGGCAAGGGTACCACCCACTGGTGATCCAATTCAGGAGAGGTATATTCAATTCCCATTCCCCAGAACTAGGTACACCCAAATTGGGAAGTCAGTGAGGTCCTGACGTACCTTAGGGGATGATCACCAGCCAGGTCCCTCACCCTGGAACAGCCTACCCTGAAGATGGATATGCTGACGGCCTTACCTCAGCACAAAGACCCAGTTCTTCCATCTACTGCGATTGGACAACATGGTGAACATTGGACACTATGGGAACTTCACTCGCCCCCCCCTGCAGGAACTATACAACAGGAGGTGCAACTCCAGAGCAAATAAAATCATGCAAGACCCCTTCCACCCCTGCAACGGACTGTTCCAGCTGCTACGGTCAGGCAAACGCCTCCGTTGCCATGCGGTGAGAACGGAGAGGTTGAGAAGGAGTGTCTTCCCAGAGGCAATTCGGACTGTAAACGCCTATCTCACCAGGGACTAACTCTATTGAACGTTTTTCCTTCCATTATTTATTATGTAAAAGAATATGTGTGTTATGATTGTGTTTATAATTTGTTTGGTTGTTTTGTTGTTTGTCTTTTGCACAAAAGTCCGCGAGCATTGCCACTTTCATTTCACTGCACATCTCGTATGTGTATGTGACAAATGAACTTGACGACTTGACTTGATAACACCAGATAGTGTCACATTTTCCATTCAGGGGCTGGCCAAACGGAGCAGACCAGGAACATCAGGTCCAGTCATGGAATTCCGGACATACCCACCTGAACCACGGTTATGTGTCTGACCCACTATATGAACGACATTGACACAGAAATACGGGGGAAATTTGTCTTGGGTATTGTTGAAACACCATTTTGGGTGTTTCACAAACAGATTCATGGTTGGGTTGAGTGTACGAGTAATGTGGCGGTCCTGGGGGGGGGGGGGAGTTGGGGGAGTAAATGTAACGTGGTACTAATCTTAGGCCACCATGGCAGCTTCCACGTCAGTGATTAAGAGGATGGACGTGCCTATGGACCACATCCTGGCTACAGCGGGGTGGTCTAGGGAGTATACGTTCCAAAGTTTGTAACACGCGGCTGGCAGAACCTGTATCGGTTGCAGAAATAACATTAGAATCTGCAAATATATAATTTAAGCCCGGGGGAGCACTAGTCTTGTTATTGTTGATAACACCATTTTTGTTTTACAAACAGATTTATGGTTGATTACGATAACATACTTCCTCCCTCGAATGACTTCGGCAGCGAGTGAAGTATGAACAGTTACACGGTTTGAAATCACAGAGCTTTAAAATCTTCACGTAGTCACTCACGTGACTCCGAAGTAAAATAGTAAGATTAAACGAGAACTTACCAGTTTGAAGTTTGATCTGCATTTTATGAGGAGTTACGTTGAGGGATTACGTGCCCTCTGCTCCCACCTTCAATAATAGAGATCAAACTGGTAACTAAGTTCTCCTTTTCTTTACTAAATTTATTTCAATTACTGTGTCTGTCTGTGATTCCACACCGCTGCTTTGAAGTATGTTGCGCATGCGTGATGGACGGGTTCTTCACATAATCCCTCATCGTAACTCCTCATAAAATACAGATCAAACTTCAAATTGGTAAGTTAATCTTACTTACTATTATAGACCAGTTAGCCTGACATCGGTGGTGGTGAAGATGCTGGAGTCAATTATAAAAGATGAGATAGCTGAACATTTGGATAGCAGTAACAGGATCCGTCCCAGTCAGCATGGATTTACGAAGCTTGACTAATCTTCTGGAGTTTTTTTGAAGATGTAACTAAGAAAATGGACACGGGAGAGCCTATGGATGAAGTGTACCTGGACTTTCAGAAAGCATTTGATAAGGTCCCATATAGGAGATTAGTGGGCAAAATTAGGGCACATGGTATTGGGGGTAGAGTGCTGACATGGAGAGGGAAGTGGTTGGCAGACAGGAAACAAAGAGTAGGGATTAACAGGTCCCTTTCAGAATGGCAGGCAGTGACTAGTGGGGTACTACAAGGCTCGGTGCTGGGACCGCAGCAATTTACAATAAACATCAATGATTTGGATGAATGGAATCAAAGCAACATTAGCAAATTTGCAGATGACACAAAGCTGGTTGGCAGTGTGAACTGTGAAGAGGATGCTATGGGAGTGCAGGGTGACTTGGACAGGTTGGGGGAGTGGGCAGATGCATGGCAGATGAAGTTTAATGCGGATAAATGTGAGGTTATCCACTTTTGTAGCAAAAACAGGAAGGCAGATTACTATCTAAATGGTGTCGAGTTGGGAAAAGGGGAAGTACAACGGGATATGGGGGTCCTTGAACATCAGTCTATGAAAGTAAGTGGGCAGTGAAGAAAGCGAATGGCATGTTGGCCTTTATAACAAGAGGAATTGAATATAGAAGCAAAGAGGTCCTTCTGCAGTTGTACAGAGCCCTAGTGAGACCACACCTGGAGTATTGTGTGCAGTTTTGGTCCCCTAATTTGAGGAAGAACATTCTTGCTATTGAGGGAGTGCAGCGCAGGTTTACAAGGTTAATTCCCGGGATGGTGGGACTGCCATATGCTGAGAGAATGGAGCAGCTGGGCTTGTACACTCTGGAGTTTAAAAGGATGAGAGGGCATCTCATTGAAACATATAAGATTGTTAAGGGTTTTGACACGCTAGAGGCAGGAAACTTTTTCCCGATGTTGGGGGAGTCCAGAACCAGGGGCCACAGTTTAAGAATAAGGATTAAGCCATTTAGAACGGAGACAAGGAAACACTTTTTCTCACAGAGAGTGGTGAGTCTGTGGAATTCTCTGCCCCAGAGGGTGGTGGAGGCGGGTTCTCCTGATGCTTTCAAGAGAGAGCTAGATAGGGCTCTTAAAAATAGCGGAGTCAGGGGATATGGAGAGAAGGCAGGAACAGGGTACTGATTGGGGATGAAGAAGGGTTTCGGCCCGAAACATCACCTATTTCCTTCGCTCCATAGATGCTGCTGCACCCGCTGAGTTTCTCCAGCATTTTTGTGTACCTTCAATTTTCCAGCATCTGCAGTTCCTTTTTGAATACTGATTGGGGATGATCAGCCATGATCACATTGAATGGCTGTGCTGGCTCGAAGGGCCGAATGGCCTACTCCCTGCACCTATTGTCTATAGTCCTAGCCTGCCTCCCTCTAGCTCATGCCCTCAAGCCCTGGCAACATCCTCGCAAATCGTCTCTGCACTCACCCCATCTTTCCTGTAGCATGGTGATCAAAACTGAACACAGTATTCCAGGTGCGACCTCACCAATGTCAGGTACAACTGCATGATAACAGCCCAATTTCTATACTCAATTCCCTGACTGGTGAAGGCGAAGGGCTCCATGCATTTTTTTTTCTAGCTGTAACACTACATTGAAGATTGATTTCTCCAATTTTACGTAACCTCTAGCAACCCCCTCTTCCCTTCTCCCCCCCCCCCCCACCTCCCCTTGTCTTCCCCATCCCTCCCCTGTCTCCCACCAAGATTTGCACAGAATTTCCTCCCTCCCCCACCCCCTTCCTACCTTCATTCCTCCCTCTGACTTCACAAGCTCTTCAATGTCTCATACCCTTGTTTTCCTTTTGGGCCTGTGTCCAACCGTTTGCCTATCCCCCCCCCCCACAACTCGCCTGTCATGTACCTGCCACTTTGACACTTTCTCCTACTACTGCGCCCCCCAGCACGGATACTCTGGGCTGCTGCTGAAAGTCACCGTGTTTTTGCGATGCCAGCGGGTGTTCTTCCCTAGACCAAAAAGCTGGAGTCACTGGCGGGACAGGCAGCATTTCTGGAAAGGAATGGGTGACGTTTCGGGTCAAGATGGGCCTCCCCTCTCCAAGATACTGCCTGTCCCGCTGAGTTACTCCAGCTACCAGCATCTGCACACAATTGTTCTGTTGTCGCCCGGAACAGATGGTTGCACAGGAAATCAGATTCGCAGATTCAGATGTGCAATTTAAAACAAAAAACACAATAAATAATAGTCATTGTCAGCCTCAAGTACAGTACAGAGACAACGAAATGATGCTGGTGGATTTAGGCAGCTATCTCCCTTGAAGAGCGACATAGCAATTCACCATTTTTTGATCTTCTTCATTCCTGGGCATTCGATTAAAAAAAAAAATCTGGAATTTGATGGAATATATAGGCGACTACATACTACCGGGCATTTGCTTCCCTACAGCGTCACCAATCATCCTGCGGGCACGGATATACTATTTTTTTCCGCAAATCATCCTGGGGACCCCTTTGGCGTTTCCCCGCACGTGCGCAGTGGGCCCGGATTCCGCGCGTTCTCAGTTGGGGCGGCAGTCGCTTATGCGCAGTTGGGGAAGGTTTACCGGGCCAGGAAATTTCCCGAAATTATTTCATTTCCCTAAATTTACCTGAAGACAACCAGAACTTCCTGAATTTCAGGTAATTTCCTTCAAAGTGGAAACACTGCCATGATGCTACCAGTCAATATGCTCACTACTGACTTGTGGAAGGTCAAGCGACTATTCAATGACAAACTGAATCTCCTCAATCTTCTGAGGATTTGAGGTGTTGATGGGCTTTCTTTATAATTGCATCAATGTGCTAGTCTAGGACAGAACTTCAGAGATAAGTTTGCCCGGGAATTTGACCTTTTTGGCTCTCCCTGTCCCCGTTCAGTCGATGAAGACTTAAGACTCTTAAGACTAAGTCAACGTTTAGTTCCTTAGTTTTACTGACGTTGAGAGCAAGGTTGTAGTTCTGACACCATTCGGACAGTCGGTAGTTCTCCCTCCTGTATTCTGACACGCTTTTTGCAATTAGCATAAAAAATCTACCCAGTTGCCACAATAGACGCTTACAGCACAGAAACAGGCCCTTCAGCCCAACTCATGCATGCTGACCAGGGAGGTGACAAACATCATGGGTTGGGGCAGGCAGCCAGCAACTTTGCGGCACAGAACGTCGATGCTAATAATTAGTTGGATGTCCAACAGCTCAGTCAAGGAGAATTGTTAAGCAGGAATGAGATGGGCAGTGAGGTTTTGGAAAGTGATTTCCAGACTTAGGGCCTTGGAAAAAGGTAGCACTGAGTGTGTAGTGAGTGGATGCGAAAGTGGGATAAAACTGGTGTGAACAGGTAATCGATTGACAGCATGGGTTTGATGGGCTGAGTTACCTGTTTCCATGCATTAAATCAATTGAACTCACCCATTCTTCTTACGGGTTCTGCCTGACCAGCTAATTGACGTTAAAGGACATCAAAAACCATAGCCGTGAGCACTGGCTCACCCCAAGGCTGTGTCCTACGCCCCCTGCTGTTTAGTCTGCTTACACACGACTGCACTGCTAGACTCAACAACAACTTCATCACCAAGTTCGCTGATGACACAATAGTGGTGGGTCTCATCAGCGACAATGATGAGTCGGCGTACAGGATGGAGGTGGAGCTGCTCACAGGATGGTGCAAATCCCACAACCTCATTCTCAACGTGGGAAAAACTAAGGAGATGGTGGTTGACTTCAGGAGGGCGGGAAAACAACACCATACACCTCTGCACATCGATGGAGCTGATGTGGAAAGGGTCAGCAGCGTGAAGTTCCTAGGACTACACCTGTCAGATGACCTGACGTCCACGACCAACACCACAACACTGGTCAAGAGAGCCCAGCAGCGACTACACCCTCTCCGAAGACTACATAAAGCAGGTCTCCCCACTACACACCTACAAACTTTTTATAGGGGGACAATCGAGAGCACATTAACCTACGGCATCACTTCCTGGTTCGGGAGCTGCAAGGCGTACGAATGGCATCAACTAGACATGAATGTGAAGACCGCCAGCAGGATCATTGGTGCTCCACTCCCTTTCCTGCTGGACATATACAGGAAGAGGTGTATCAGCAGAGCATCTCCATCATCAAAGACCCCTACCACCCATCGCATCACATATTCTCCATCCTGCCATCTGGGAAGAGGTACAGGAGCATTAGCTGCAAAACCAGCAGGATGCTCCTCAGCTTCTTCCCGCAGGCTATAAGACTGATAAGCGGACTTTGCCCCCTGCCAAAGTATCGCGCACCAACCACCAACCTGGACACACTGCAGCTGAGCCACTGTCGTGCCGCTGCCGATCGGAACGCCTGTTGATGTTTAGTAGAGTGTTAATTTGTTCATGATATATGTATTTTTATTTCTATTTATTTTTTAATGCGCACTGAATGGACACTGGTTGAGCAATGTTTTTTTGTTTCCTCTGGGTATGGAAATGACAATAAAGATATACAATACAATACAATACAATACAATTGTTGCCTTTGGTTGTTTTTTCCCTCCTCATCTCATATATTTGCCAGATGAACTAGATAAACATGGAACATAGTATAATTAACCATGCGCCAATCAAATTTTATTTAGCGTATGTTGTATTTCTTCCATTTTTAAATGATACATTCCATTTTCCATGGATAGATGCATTGGAAGTGTGCAACATATTCCAAATGATATGGAAATAATTAATATTGCTGTGAAATGAAAAGTTATTGACCTGAAATGTTAAGTTCTCCACGGATGCTGCACATTTCTATTATCCGCTGTTTTTATGTCAGGTTCCCAGCATCTGCAGTATCTTGTTTTGTGTTAAAAAAAAGTGTGAAACAAAAACAGTGAACTCGCATCTCAAATTTTAATATTGGGTATTCTTGAACATCCTTCACCTTTTGGGACTGAAGAAGACTAACAAGCTGCTATAAGCTCTGCCTTTTTTTTGGGGGGGGGGGGGATTTGGTTGACATAATGCTGTCTTTGACTGTAAAGTTAAAGCTTATTTCTGGCCACACTCATTGGTGGATTAAGGGGCAGCAAAGTGGTGCAGCTGTTGGAGCTGCTGCCTCACAGCGCTAGAGACCTGGGTTCAAACCTGACCTTGGATGCTGTCTGTGTGGAGTTTGCATGTTCTCCCTGTGACTGCATGGGTTTCCTCCGGGTGCTCCAGTCTATTCCTATATCCCAGTGATGTGCGGGTATGTAGATACAATACAAATTTATTATCATTTGAGCCCCAGTGAGACTCAAACGAAATGTTGTTTCCACAGCCATACAAACAAAGACACTGTCTTACAGACATACACATAATTAAATTCACACAAACATCCATCACAGTGAAGCCACTGTGATGGAAGGCAAGTCTTTTCTCTCCCCTGTTCTCCGTGTCTCTCCCGATGTCCAAGCCCCAGGCGGGCGATGATGAGTCCCACGGCCATTTTAGGCCGCGCGGGGCGATTTACGGCCCCGCTCCCGGTCTGAAAGTCCAAGGTTGGAACCCCCACGGGCATTGGTGAGTCCCACGGCCATGAAGCCGTGCCGGGTGATGTACTGTCCCGGTCCGGGTTGTTCCAACCCCGTGACACCGGCTGGAGAAGTCGCGTTGCGGGAGCTCCGGGAAGCGGTCTCTCTCTCTCCTCCCAGACCCGCGAGCTCCCGATGTCACAGTCCACCGGACCTGCGGCTGCGTTGCTGGAGCCTCCGAGCCCCAGGAGTCGAGCCGCAGCAGCGAGTCACCGCCGCTCCCCACGCTCCGAGGCCGGCCACCCCCGACGATGGTGAGTGATCCGCAGCTCCGTCTCCGGGACTGGAGCCCCCCGGGTCGTTCAGGTTGGAGGCTGCTCCACGGTGCTAGGCCCCAACGACAGCCGAGACCCGACAGGGAAAAAGTCGGGTCTCCCGGACAGGGAAGAGATTTAACCAGTTTCCCCCTCCCCCCCCCGCCCCCCACATTTACACATTTAAAAATACTATTAAAAAACACCAAGCACTACATTTAACTAGACAAAAAATAAAAAAAAGACAGACAGGCTGTAGGGGCCGCTGCAACGGGTGAGTCGCGCCGCCAACACATCTGGATGAATTAGCCTCTGTAAATTGTCCCTAGAGCGTGTGTGGTAGTGGATGAGAAAGTGGGACTACATAGAAATAGTCGGCATTGACTCAGTGGGCCCAAGGTCCTGTTTCCATGTAGTATCTCTAAACTAAACTAAACTCAACAACCCCGAAATGGTGTGTCAACTCAATATTGTGCACCAAATCCCTAATTCTATATTACTAATAAAAAACGTACTTTGCATAAGTAATAGTACATAACTTCCTTTTATTTAACAGTGTTAAAGGAATAAACCGTATTGGGCACTTATCAGTACAGATAGAGATGTCCACACATTTCAGCCCTAAACAGACCAGGCAGATAATGGGAATTAGTGGAAATGTGACTTCACTCATAGCTAAATACAAAACAAATAACAAAATAATGGTAGATGTCTATAGCAGCCCTATACACATTCTATTGACTAATTGGGAGGATCAACTACACATAAAATAAATTATTTCAAAGAAAAATGCACGACACATTTTACAATCTCCCAAAGGGATATTTTAATCTGTGATTCGATTAAAATTACAATTTTTTTACACGTCAAATTGCAATCATAATATTTTCATAGTTATCAGACTCTTAAATGGACCTCTCATATGCAAGAATGTATTCCCGATCTTCCAGTCTATTTTGGCGGAGCCCTTGCACTTTTTTACCTGCATTTCTCTGTATCTGTAACGCTACCTTTTTCTTTTTGCACTTCCTGCTGTATTCATGGATGATATGAATGGACTCATGTATGGTATGATTTGCCTGGATAGCAGTCAAACCAAAGATTGTCACTGCATCTCGGTACACGTGGCAATAATAAGCCAATACCAATATCAGTAGCAAATCCATCTGACATTTTTGAAATCAAAGCACCTTTTACCAGATATCTATATCATATGTTTTTTCCCTCCCTGGATATTTGAGGGGAGTGGCCACGTAGCAATGTACCTGCTTCATATAATTCTCTGCCACCTTCCAAACTGTTAGAAGTGCCCTGTATAAAATCCAGTGATGTTAAATCATTCTACAATGACTGCTGAAACCTATTTAATTGTTTGATATGATCTAGAAAGTTATGGCAAGATTAGTTGTCATTTGTCTAAATGATTGAACATAGCACTAACTATTGTCGCTCTCTATTGCTTTTTTTTTTTTTTACAGTTTTTACCTCATCTTAGATTAAAAATAATGAAGATCAAGTGTGGGCTGTGATGTGATCCAGAGTTGTTTTTAATAAAAGATTGCTTACACAGATAAACATATTGGATGCTTGTGAATAGTATGAGTGAACTAATGGGGCCACTGTTCTCAAACCTGTAACAACCTGCAAACGTAATGTAAATCAAATTTTAAAAAATGAACTGTTGGAGTAACTAAGTGGGTCAGGAAGATGGATGGTTAACCTTTTGGGTTGAGGCCCTACATCAGGACATAGAGTGCAGAGGGGAGATAGCTGGTATAAAGAGATGCGTGGGAGGGATGAGGCAGGTGCTGGTAAGCGATAAATGGAACTAGGTGAGGAATGCAATGATGGATAGCTAGATGGAGCCAAGTGGCAGAAAAAGAGAAGTGTAGTTGAGGCACCATGGCTGGTAGAGGTAGATAAGGAGTTATAAAGGGGCAAATGGGACCAGACCATAGGAGCATAAAGTGGAGTTAGATTTAGATGCTGAGAGGTGATAAGTACGGCCACAAGATTCAGGAGTTTAGTTTAGAGATACAGCACAGAAACAGGCCCTTCGGCCCACCGAGTCCGCACCGACCAGCAATCCCTTCACATTAACACTATCCCACACTAGGAACAATTTTTACATTCATACCAAGCCAACTAACCAACAAACTTGTACGTATTTGGAGTGTGGGAGTAAACCGGTTCTCGGAAAAATGCACGCAGGTCACGGGGAGAAGATACAAACTCCGACCAGACAATCAACCGTAGCCGGGATCGAACCTGGGTCTCTGGAGCTGTAAGCGTTCTAGGGCAGCAACTCTACCTCTGCACCACTGTGCCGCCCATCAAATCTGATAAGGAAGAAGATAAATGATAAGTGGAACCAGATAACGGAGTGATGACCCAGTAGGGTGAGGACATATGCAACTGGTTAAATGTGTGAATGATAGGCAGATTCAGGTGTCCTTGAGACTCTTGAAAGGCGCCCATAAATAAAATGTATTATTATTATTATTATTATTAGATTAAACTAGGTGGGGGAGAGAAACAAAATTGGATGTCTGGGGTGGAGACTGGTGGGGTTGTAAATCAAACCATGCTACTGGTTCCATTGAGACAAGATCAGGTAAGGAGAGTATCACTTCTGCCAGGTACTTTACATTAGCCATGCAAATGACAGTTTTAATAATTTACACTATTCAGTCTTTTGTTTGCTTGGACTATTATGCTCAAAGCTTTTGCGTCACAGATTAGTCTGAAAGGAAAAGCAGACAACTCTTAGGAGTTTAGTAGCAATGGAATTCCAAGGTGGATTGCTACGATTATGGAATATATAATTGATCTAGGACAATGTATCAAGTATCCTTTATTGTCATTCTGACTTTTCAGTCTGAATGAAATTTCATGCCTTGCAGTCATAACATAGAATAAAATAACAAAACACGCAATAAACACAGATTAACATCCACCACAGTGAGTCCACCAGGCACCTCCTCACTGTGATGGAAGGCAAAAGTCTTAAAGTCCTTGTCTCTTCCCTCCTTGTTCCCCCTCCGCATTGAGGCGACCCAGGTCTCCGATGTTGTGACCCCGCCGGGTGATGGTAAGCAAGTCCCGCAGCTGAATCCGAGCTCTGCGAACGGGCCGGTTCAAACTCCGCGGCCCGGGGCGGTCGAAGCTGCCGCCCTCCGGTCCAGCGGACGAAGCTGTTGTTGCAGGAGCTCCGGAAAAACAGGTCACCAACCTGTGACCTGCGAGCGCCCACGATGTTGTCCACTGGGCCCGCGGCCGAGCCTCTGAGGCTCCAAAGTCGGGCCGCCGCTGCAACGCCGCCTCAGCCCCGAAGTCGGCCAGCCTCACGGTTGGTAAGTCCTGGCTGGCTCTGCCTCCGGAGCCTCGAGGTCGGTCCCAGTTGGAGGCCGCCAGCTCCGCCATCCGCCAGGCCTCAGCACAGACGGAGACGGGGATACGACAAGAAAAGGTTGCACCCCCCCCCCCGAAGAAAGAGACCAAAACATGTTTCTCCACCCCCCCCCCCCCCCCCCCCCCCCCCCCAACCTACCCCAAACCTAAATAAATTAAAATTAACTAAATCAGGCCAATAGAAAAAAAAGAAAAAGAAAAAACAAACGGACTGCAGGTGAGCCGCATCTGCTAGGGCAGCACCGCCACCTCCAGAGAATGTGGACCAACCACGAGCTAAACCATACAAAGCAAAAAACTAGGTAGCCATAACTAGAGGGTAGAAACAAGGAACTGCAAGTGCTGGTTTACAAAAAAAAAACACACAGTGCTGGAGTAACTCAGTGGGTCAGGTGGTATCTCTGGAGAATAAGAATAGGTGATGTGTCAGATCAGGACCTTTCTTCAGACTGAAGAAGTGTCCTGACCAGAAACATCACCTGGAATATGTTCTCCAGAGATGCTGGCTGACCCGCTGAGTTACTGCAGCACTGTGTCTTTTTTTAGTCGTAACTAGAGTAATGCCCCTGTACCCACTTAGGAAACCTGAACGGAAACCTCTGGAGACTTTGCGCCCCACCCAAGGTTTTCGTGCGGTTCCCGGAGGTTTTTTTCAGTCTCCCTACCTGCTTCCACTACCTGCAACCTCCGGCAACCACCTGCAACCTCCGGGAACCGCACGGAAACCTTGGGTGGGGCGCAAAGTCTCCAGAGGTTTCCGTTCAGGTTTCCTAAGTGGGACAGGGGCATTAGTTAAACTCAGCCAAAGTAGCGGCTGAGCAGCAGTGAGTGGCTTCAATACTTCCTTGTGTGCGTGTGTGCTTATAGGTGTGCGAGTAATTGAGTGCGTGAAAGAGTTAGAGTATGTGCGTGTGTGTGGGTGAATGTGTCTGCCTGTGTGCACTTGGCTTCTTCTATGCGATTACAAAAAGTACAGCAGTCCTTCATTCCACCCACTGTCTGAGCACACGTGTAAATGATGAGGATTTGGGAAGGTTAATCTGCAGCTGTGGGACTGCCTCACAGCAACAGGAAGCATCTTCAGGACAGGAAGTGAGTGAATTGGCAAGTGATATATAAAATAGTAATTGATACCATGGCCTGAATGGCTCATTGAATAATTTCAATTTGTGGTCTGACACCATAGAACAAGACCAGGGAATTGCACGTAACACAGACCACAGAATTCCAGGAAATACTGAATAACATTGACAGGAGAGAACATCAACAATAGACCTGAGGAAACAAGGAATTAGGTGAACTAGCACAGTCATAGAATACATTTGTGGTCTCTGCTACAATAACAAGCACCAGAATCCGGTAAACTGAGTAATACTCAGGGGAAACACTGACAAACCCAGATAATGAAAATCAGGTTTGGGTAAAGCATGACTATCTCTGGATGGTACTTAGCCCATTTTGTAAGGTAAAAAAAAATGAAGAAACAAAAATGCTTTAAACTCCCTTCACTGATATTTCTTTGATTTAAACACCTCAATAACATTGATTAAAACACTGATTTGATGTAAATGCTTCCAAATGTATTCTGAGCTCCTGCAGTAAGCTAGCATATGTATCTCTGCACAGAGAATTATGCAAGAAACACATCTTGGCATTAAATCTTTTAAGGCAACACCATTAAAATCAGAACATGTTTCACAAACCACAGTCTGGAATACATTTAGACTGCTCAAACTGCCTGCTTTAATCAAAGGGTTCCAGTCAATAACTGGTGTCAGCACAGTGATTACATTAAAATGAAATACATATTGAGAACTAATTTGGCTCAGCTTATTTGCACAGTCACAGATTGCTCTTGATCATCAGACATCTGAATATTTGAGCTATGAACATATTCACAGCTTTTGGGAAACCAGATGACATCGTATGAATCACATCCTAATGATCATGACAATAGTATTCAGAAATATGGTGCAGAGAGATGTCCAACATGACTTTAGTCTTCAGATGTCCAACATGACTTTAGTCTTCAGATGTCCAACATGACTTTAGACTTTAGAGATACAGCGCAGAAACAAGGCCCTACATAGAAATAGAAAATAGGTGCAGGAGGAGGCCATTCGGCCCTTCGAGCCAGCACCACCATTAATTGTGATCTTGGCTGATCGTCCCCTATCATTAATCCGTTCCTGCCTTCTCCCCATATCCCTTGATTCCACTAGCCCCTAGAGCTCAATCTATTTCTCTCTTAAATCCATCTAGTGATTTGGCCTCCACTGCCCTCTGTGGCAGGGAATTCCATAAATTCACAACTCTCTGGGAGAAAACGTTTTTTTCTCACCTCAGTCTTAAATGACCTCCCCTTTATTCTAAGACTGTGGCCCCTGGTTCTGGACTCGCTCAACATTGGGAAAAATGTTCCTGCATCTAGCTTGTCCAGACCTTTTTTAAATTTTGTATGTTTCTATAAGTTTTCCCCCTCATCCTTCTAAACTTTTTCCTCATATGACAGTCCTGCCATCCCAATCTCGTGAACCTACGCTGCACTGCCTCAATCACAAGGATGTCCTTCCTCAAATAAGGAGACCAAAACTGTACACAATATTCCAGATGTGGTCTCACCAGAGCCCTATACAAGTGCAGAAGAACCTCTTTACTCCTATACCGAAATCGTCTTGTTATGAAGCCCATGAGTCCGGGCCGACTAGTGATCATCTTGTACACGAGCACTGCCCTATACACTAGGGATAATTTACAATTTTACACAAGCAAATTAACCTACAAACCTGTATATCTTTGTAGTGTGGGAGGAAAGAGGAGCACCCGGAGAAAACCCTTGCAATCACAGGCAGTACCCGCACTCAGGATCGAACCCTGGTCTCTGGTGCTGTAAGGTAACAACTCTACCACTGCTCCGCTGTGCCACCCAAACCTCTTCATAATCCAACCAATTCATGAGTCTTTGACAGTGTTGGTTTTAACCCTGCCTGATTCTGTTTTGATAATTCCTATTTCCTCGTTTCACCACATCTCAAGAAAAGGCACTGGATAAGTTCCTACCTCCTTCCAGGCAATGGCCAGGGCTGACTTTAGATTCCAATATCACAGCCCAAAGACATCATTAGCACTGCACTGGCATTTTAACTAAACAATGTCTGGCTCGATTGGCATCACACACGTTAGTGGGCAGTCAGTAGGAAGAAGCTAGAAATATCTGGAGGACCAGAGGACGCATCTTTCTCTGGTCCTCCAGATGAACTTAAGCCATTTCAGCCTGGTCTTGCTTCTCCTTTGAAATGGAAAATCACCCACCTTGCTGTCCTTCATTCACCTGGCCCCTCTGCTATCCAAGCGCTTGTGTCAGCTTTGGGCAGACTAATGTTGTGCCAAGTCATTGATAAAGTGTCCTGGATTTTAGTTTTTAAGGAGATTTTGTTGCCTCACCTACTCTACTAATTCACCCCATCCTGCTCCTTAAGTCCACAAAATTGCTGGAGAAACTCAGCGGGTGCAGCAGCATCTATGGAGCGAAGGAAATAGGCAACGTTTCGGGCCAAAACCCTTCTTCAGACTGATGGGGGGTGGGGGGGGAGAAGGAAGGAAAAGGGGAGGAGGAGGAGCCCGAGGGCGGGCGGATAGGAGGGGGGGAGGAGACAGCTAGAGGGTTAAGGAAGGGGAGGAGACAGCAAGGGCTAGCAAAATTGGGAGAATTCAATGTTAATGCCATCCGGACGCAAGGTCCCCAGGCGGAATATGCAATTTCTTGAACACTGCTCCTTAAGTCAGTGTGTCACAGTTGCGAGTAAGAATATCTTATATAACTGGTATTGGAAATAGTCTTTGTGCTTTGTGAATAACAGTTCCTTTCCATTCCACAGGAGAACTAATTTCAGCACTAACCATTAAGATATGGAGATTTCAGTGAACAAAAAGCACTGTGTTAGAAATTAAAATGTTCAAAGTTGCTGCCAAATCTGCTGAGCCAGACTTCAGTTCCTGATATTCACCATTGATTCTGTTGGCTGTGGCATCTTACTCCCTAATTGTAATACTAATAAAAACATCACATCAGCTCACTTCATCAATCTGCATTGCCATAAATAATTTTCCTTGCCTACTGTTATTGAGGACCGCGTCCGCATATTGGGAACAATCTTGAACAGCAGCATACGTTCATATGAATCCCCTACGCAGAAATCTGCCTTGAAGTATTTAAGGAAATGTACGGGGGGAAAGCGTTAGTGGCCACAGAGGAAAATAAAGATTTA
Organism: Leucoraja erinaceus; assembly: GCF_028641065.1. Taxonomy (NCBI): domain Eukaryota; kingdom Metazoa; phylum Chordata; class Chondrichthyes; order Rajiformes; family Rajidae; genus Leucoraja; species Leucoraja erinaceus. The sequence goes on along the minus strand of NC_073377.1, from coordinate 122,451,969 downwards.
TAGGGGATTTTTGAAGGCGGGTTAAAAGGCTGCAGAGTAGGTTCAGAAGGGAGAGGTGCATTTGCTCAATTAATGGGCTCCCTGGTGAGCGAATGGCAGTAGGAATATTCAGTACAGGATTTGTGTGGCTGTGGGCTGGAATGCACAGCTGAAGAAGGTCATGTGGGTGAGGTTGAATAAAGCAATGGAGGAATATAATGTTGAGAACCTTCCCGTTATATCCTGGGGTTCAAAGACGCAGTGGTTCTGGTTTGGGGGAGAAGACTTGTGTTACAGCATGATAGATGTGTTATGGTTAGCCAGGGGCTTTAGATACTTCCCCAACCTTACACAACACATTGAATACTGGAAAGGATTGGGATAGACAGATATTTACTCTACTAAATTGAAACAAAGACTTGGTTGAATCAATTAGGGTAATTTCTATAATACCTCTCCCATAGGCTTTTGTTTCTCATTCCTCCTTACTGGATCCTTTCCCCATTACATGGATCACTAATAAGTTTGAATAATAGAGGATTTCCTCTAGATTTGCAAGAATAGCTTTCTAATCTTCTCCTTGTCCACTCTGTCTGTGACAAAATGGAAATGTATGGTGGCTTAAAGCATCCTCAAGGCTAGTGATTGGAACAGTTCTAATATGTCACTCATCTGTTTATCATCTCAAGCCATTGTGACAACTAAGACATGAAAAATATAACTCAGACCAATAACCACATCCATATGAATTAAACGAGAGTCTGACAATCTGAAGACTGAAGAAGGGTCCTGGCATAAAACATTGTCCGTCCATTTCCTTCCTGACCCTCTTGAGTTCCTCCTGCAGTTTGTTTCTTGAACCTGATAATTGCATTGGTGCATCGAAAAATTGGAATCAGGAGGAGGAGTGCTCCACCACTCAATAAGACTTGCTTGATCTCCATCGTCAATGTCCTCCAGAGCATCAAATGTATAAAAGAGAATTAAGTGAGGCAAAACTTTTATATACAATGTGTGTCTGCAATCTGGAATGCAGTGCCTGCATATACAGTGGAGTCAGAATCCAATGTGACCTTCAAGAAAGAAATGGATAAAAGTTTGCTAAAGTAACATTTGGAAAGCTGATGACAAAGATCCATGGACTGGAACTAGTGAATCGTGCTAGAAATGAGTTGTCGAGGACATGATGGGTCGAATGGTCTCCTTCCATGCTATAACCGTTCTCTGATTCTATGGTTACCCTATTCTCTACCTGTTCTAAAATCTCTCTTTTGGAAAATACTCAATGTGTCATCCTCTGAGGAAGAAACGGTATTGCATTACAATCCTCTGAATGAAGACATTTCTCTTCCTCTTAGATCCCTGATTTTGAAACTGTTCCAGACCCACCACCTTAGGGTAATATCTTAAAAACATTTGATCTGTCAAGCCTCTTAAAGAATTTTACACATTTCAAACAAATCACGGTTTTCAAAGTTTTGGGAAATACAAGCTAGACTACACAATCTCTTCTCAATGAACAATCTCATGCCAGAAATTAGCCCAATGATTTTTTTTGTTAAGAGTCTTAAGGACAAATGTATCCTTACATACGTGAGAACAGAAATATATATTGTACTCCTTTTATCGTGTCAGCCACAATGCTTAAAGTTTAGACTTATTATTTTGTAATAAAAGTCACAGACTATTTGGTGTGTCTGCATTTTAAGTTCCTTTTGAACCAGGTGCCTTTGAATGTCAGCATTATCCAGTCTTCCATCTTTTTTTTTCAAAAGGAATCCAATTTTTCCTATTGGGAGTGGATAACTGTATTTTTCCTGTATTATACTGCTTTTGCCACATTCATTTCCACTCACTTAACGTGTCTAAGTTTTTCTTGCAGCCTTTTTACGTTCTCTCCACCCTCCACCTTTGCATTGTGGGCAGAATTCGTCACATCAAATTCACCCTTCTATCCCACACTTTGTGGATTTGTTTTGTTGTAAACCAGCATCTGCAGTACCTCTTCCAGCTTTCTTCTCCCCCACCCCCTACAAAAGTTCTGAAGAAGGGTCTTGACCTGCAATGTCTCCTATCCATGTCCTCCAGAGATGCTGCCTGACCTGCTGAGTAACTCCATCAGTTTGTGTCCTTTTGCATGTTAATCAGCCTCTGCTGTTCCTTGTTTCTGCACTTCCTTGTGTCTCTATTCTCATTCAAGTTGCTGGAAGCAGCTAAGGCAATTACAATGATCTTTGCAGTATATCATACATTTCACATTGCCAACCTTAAAATGATGTTGTTTCCTGTTGACCAATTCTCACTCTCCGCTGTACATTATGTCCGGATCAATGAGGAAAATGTTGTGTAAGAACTTCTTATGTGGCGCATTATCCAAAGCGTTTTGAAAATCCAAACACATCATGTCCACTGATTTCCCTTTATTAACCCCCATTATTTACAAACTCAAAAAGTTCTAACACATGAATCAAATACAATTTACTTCTCATAAATTCACATTGACCATGAAATCACATGAAGAATGAAGGTGTTCTTATTATGCCCCTAATGAAAAACTTGAGCATTCTCCTTACTATTGGCATCACATATACTGGACTGTAATTTCGCTTTATTTTGCCCTCCTTTCACAATAAGTGAGATTATGTTTGCTATTTTCCAATCTTTGGGAATCACTCCAAAAGTCAGGGAATTCTGAAAGATAGAACCAATATCTTGGGCCGAAAAGTCAGTATTGTAGTGATGGGCAAAGGTCCTGTGTCTATGTCTAACTCTACGATTCTAAATATCTAACATATTTCCTAAAACCCCACGATATTGGCCATCGTATCCAGGGAACTGCTTGTTTTTAGTTCATTCATTTTTCTTGTACTATTTTATTACAAATAATATTTTCTTCTATCTCAGGCTTGCACTATAGATTTTGCAATTAATTTCCAACTGTGAAGACAGACTTAAAGAATATGATTAATGTCTCTGGTACGACTTTATTCCCTAATATAATGTCTCTCGCTGGGGATGTTGCTCATTTTTTTCTAATCTCCTTCTTCAGATTTAATGCAAAGTTGTGGAGTTATAACAAATGATATAAAACATTTCTCAAACAAGGTAAATAAAAGCTGCAATAGTGCAACTGGTCAGATAATCATTGAATGGCATAATGGGAGTGTTGATGTATCAGCAACATGGGTTTAGGTTGAAGAAATCATATACTGTGGAGATGGACATCAGGAGGGGACTTACTACATGGTTGACAGTTTAATTACAGCATTAAAACTCTTGTGCACATGAACAAAGTCAGGGTAATGGTGGAGAATGGACTATGGGATATAAAGTGCCATAAGGATGAAAAAAAAGGGACATTTTCAATCCCAAATATGACTTCACCAGAGACATTTGTTTTAAATTAAGTAATCATTAGCTTTTATATCTCACTTCCTACAACATTTCGCAATTCAATAAATGCATGGCATAATGAGCAAAGAAACCATTTGATCACTTCTTTTTTTGCATGGTTTTGTAAACAGTGGGAGGTTTGGTTCCAACATCTGTCAGCTCCGTCTCCAGCTGAACTTATTGATCCTGACAAAGTAATTGCAAGCCAATGTTAGTAATCTTCTGATGAACGTCCAGATAGGACGTTAAACGCTAATAGATGGAATGAGCACATGAAGCTAGAGAAGTGAATTCTACTGTATAAGAGTTGGAAACATTGCCTTCGTGGCACAATTCACGTCAATATTTGTAAGATGCTGCATTAATATCATGTGAACAAATTGTTTATCAGTAAATTAAAAATAAATCTACAGATGAACCTTGAATTGAGAACTATACTAAAGATGAAATTTGGCCAAGGAAAAGAAAGAAGTTCTTGAAATGTGATGCATGCTTTCTCTAACCAGCCTTTTAAAATTTGAGATTTTTCTTGCGCTGTATTAAATATGCAATGTAGTAATTGTGCCCATTGAATCCCCTTTCTTAGATTTGGTCCCTGGTATTTCAACAGGACTACATTTCAATAAAAGAGTTCAATGCAAATGCTTGTAGTTGTTTCTTCTGCAAAGGGAGATCTCCCAAAAACCTATTATGAATACATTTTGTTCATTTGTAGAATGCATTTCATATTTCTAAAACAGTAAATTAACAAGAAAATCAGTATTTTGACCAAAGACCAGCATGAAAATGGTGTAAGATTATATTAATACTATACAGTATATTTCCTCTTTATAAACTAGCCGCATCTGACTAAATTTGACCATCTTTTTTGTTGCAATTATGATGTTGTCAACACAGTAGAGTCTGCAAGTGCTCCTACGGTTAATGTTACTGCATCACGATCTGTGAGGGAGTCTGGTTGTTGAGAAAGGGCAGTTATCTCCTTCTGAGTTGGGCAGCTCTTCTTCTGGCCTTGGCACAGGATGCACAGCACGCTGTCTTGTAGTACGTATAGACACAGAGTCTGGCTTGGACCACAACATTACAGTTGAAGTACATGTCCCTGCAATTTTCATCTGCAATGATAAAAGAAGCGACTAAATAATAGAATTAACTCTGCAAATTCAACCGCCTAAATATATCACGGTTTGTTGATTTGGGGAATAACGTGAAATATTACATTTTCGGCCCACAATACACACACCAAACATATTTTCATAGTTCATAAGTTCATGAGTTACAGGGGCAGATAGACAGAGTTGACGTGGAAAAGCTTTTCCCACTGAGAGTAGGGAAGATTCAAACAAGGGGACATGACTTGAGAATTAAGGAACTGAAGTTTAGGGGTAACATGAGGGGGAACTTCTTTACTCAGAGAGTGGTGGCTGTGTGGAATGAGCTTCCAGTGAAGGTGGTGGAGGCAGGTTCGTTTTTATCATTTAAAAATAAATTGGATAGTTATATGGACGGGAAGGGAATGGAAGGTTATGGTCTGAGCGCAGGTATATGGGACTAGGGGAGATTATGTGTTCGGCACGGACTAGAAGGGTCGAGATGGCCTGTTTCCGAGCTGTAAATTGTTATATGGTTATATGGTTATATAGGCTATTTGGCTACTCAAGTCTACTCTGCCCTTCAATCATGGCTGATCTATCTTTCCCTCTCGACCCCATTATCCTGCCTTCTCCCCATAACCCCTCACACCCTTACTAATCAGTTTAATATAATGCCAAGTAAAATCTTAGTCTGTTTCCATGCTGTATCTCCAAACTAAACTAAAATAGAGTAAGATTTAAAAGATCACTAAACCTGCACGTGATCCATGTCCTTCCATTCCCTGAATATCCATGCCCTATCCAAAGCTTCTTAAATGCCACTATCGTATCTGCCTCCCCCACCTTCCCTGGCAGCTGGTCCCAGACAACCAATAAAAACTGTGTAAAAAAGTTATTCTACACATCTTCTTTAAACTCTGCCTCTCTCACCTTAAAGCAATGTCCTTTACCATTTCTTTAACATTTCCACCCTGGGAAGTGGATTCTGATTGTCTCCCCTATCCTTGCCCCTCATCATTTTATAAACCTCTGTGTCCCCTCAGCTTCTGACGATCCACAGAAACTAATCCAAGTGTGCAAAAAATGTGAGTTGCTTGCAAGCACCGTGAACATACTATCAATGGATAATTATATAATCCGTTTCACAAGAATAAAATATTGAGCCTCACCACAACATTATGGCTTTATTGTACCCAGGCTCGGGGATATATACCTCAGGGCTCTCCCAGTACTATCTATATAGTTCAATACTACGAGCAGGAACATGAGCAAGAATGGGGCAACACAGTGGCACAGCGGTAGAATTGCTGCCTTACAGCACCAGAGACCAGGGTTCGATCCTGACTACGGGTGCTGTCTGTACGGAGTTTGTACATTCTCCCTGTGCCCATGTGGGTTTTCTCCGGGTGCTCCAGTTTCCTCCCACCTTCCAAATATATATAGGTTTGTAGGTTAATTGGTTTCTGTAAATTGTTCCTAGTGTGTAGGATATCGGCGAGGACTTGGTGGGCCAAAGAACTTGATTCCGCGTTGTATCTCCAAACTAAACTAAAATAGATTTAAAAGTTCGCCTGATTATTAGGTCAGACTTGACAGAGACATTAATTATGAAGGGAATGGTAGCTTGGGAAGGTGCTCAGGAGCAAGTAGTTTTAAGTTTTAGTAAACAGCAGGCAGGAACTGAACTGGAAACTAGTTCAATAGTCAGACAAAAGTCAATCCCTTAAAGTGAGAATTCTTTGCATATATCCTTTTGGAATGACTCTCTCTCAATGACGTAAATGAAAGACAAGAGGAGCCACCACATTTTTCAGCATAAAAATCATTCTTGAAGGCTTAATCGACAGATCTAAATGCTTAACTACAACGAAGGGTCCCAACCCAAAACTGTCCGCACCCTCCACAGCTGGTGCCTGACCCACTCAGTTCCTCCAACTGTTTGCTTTTTGCCCAAGATTCCAGCATCTGCAGTCTCTTGTGTCTCTGTCTATTTATTTTCTTCAGTGTGTGTGTGGCCACTACTTTTTTCCTATTCCCTTCACCGTTTAGAGAGTTGGAGTTTTGGTTTTAACTGCTTTTTGGAAAGCTTAATGTGATGGATGAAGTGAGGCTTGATTTTGGTTACACTCAGCCAAAATATGGGGTTTATATGTGTCCCACTGAATGTCATTTCTAATTTTGTTTATTTAGTTTAGATATACAGCATGGAAACAGGCCCTTGGGCACATTGAATCCACTCCGACCATCACTCACCCTTTCACACATTAGTTCTATGTTATCCCACTTTCTCATCCACTCCCTACACACTAGTGAAGCGTCAAGAGTGTTTTATTGTCATATGTCCCAAATAGAACAATTACATTCTTACTTGCTGCAGCACAACAGAATATGTAAACATAGTACACTGTAAACAATATGATAAACAACAAAAGAAAATGCAGTTATACACACACACACACACACACACACACACACACACACACACACACACACACACACACACACACACACACACACACACACACACACACACACACACACACACACACACACACACACACACACACACACACACACACACACACACACATATATAGCCTATAGGGAGGAGATCCAGAACCTGGCAACCTGGTGTGCCAACAATAACCTCGTCCACAACTCTAAGAAGACGAAGGAAATCATCGTTGACTTCAGGAAGACCAGAGGTGGCAGACATACCCCCATCCACATAAACGGGACTGAGGTGGAGCTCGTCTCCAACTACAAATTCCTCGGGGTACACATCTCAGAGGATCTGTCCTGGTCCCTCAATACCACCAAATTGATCAAAAAGGCGCAGCAGCGCCTTTACTTTCTGAGGAGGCTTAAGAAAGTTCACCTGTCCCCCCAGATCCTGTCCAACTTCTACCACTGTACCATCGAAAGCATCCTGACCACCTGCTTCACGGTATGGTACAGCAGCTGCACAACAGCTGACAGGAAGGCGCTGCAACGAGTGGTGAAAACCGCTCAGCACATCATCGGTGCCCCGCTCCCTGCCATGGATGCCCTCCACCACAAACGGTGTCTGAGACGGGCCGGGAAAATCATCAAGGACCCCTCTCACCCTAACCATTTGCCCTCCTCCCATCAGGGAGGCGGTACAGGAGCCTCAGGTCTCGCACAAGCAGGCTGAGGAACAGCTTTTTCAATAACACCATTACACTCCTGAACTCACAGTCCCGTCACTAGATATCTTTAGACTCTCCCATTTGTATACATTTATTTGCCTATGTACCAGTTTAATTCATCCACAATCCACACATTGTTAACCAGTATTTTTATTTGTATTTTTATTTTGTATTTTTAATTTTATTTCTACTATTTTGCAATATGACCAGACGCTAAACTGCATTTCGTTGTACCTGTACTCGTATTTGTGCAATGACAATAAAGTTGAATTGAATTGAATTGAATATATATATACTAGACCAAGTCCCGTCCCCTCAACGCGCAGTTACGGGGGGGGGGGGGAGGGGCTGCAGTGTCGCACATATACTAACCACCCCCCCACACACACTAATCACCCCCCCAATATGATATTAATATTATTCATTAGCTCCTTTTACACCATCCCAGCCCTATCCAATCATGCATAGCTCCCAGCTCGCAGGCACGTCTAGAGAGGGAGAGGTGGGGGTAAGAAAGGGCAGAGAGAGAGGAGGCAGAGACAGAGAGAGTGGGGGCAGAGACAGAGAGAGGGGGGCAGAGAGAGAGAGAGAGGGGGGGAGAGAGAGAGAGGGAGAGAGGGAGAGGGAGGGGCAGAGAGAGAGAGAGAGAGAGGGGGGGGGGGACAGAGAGAGGGGAGAGAGAGAGGGGGCGGAGAGAGAGAGGGGCAGAGAGAGAGGGGGGAGAGAGAGTGGTGGGAGAGGGAGGGCGGAGGAGGACAGGGGGGAAAGAGGGGTGGGAGGAAGAGAGAGGCCGGAGGAGAGAGAGGTGAGGGGGAGAGAGAGGGGAGAGAGAGGGGGGAGAGAAGGTGATGGGGAGAGGGGGGTAGGCTGGGGGGGGGGGGGGAGAGGGGGGGAGGTGGGGGAAAAAGGGGTGAGGGGTGAGGGGTGGGTGGAAGAGAGCCCGGGGGGAGAGAGGGCCGGGGGGAGAGAGGCCGGTGGGGGACAGAGCTCCCAACTAGCAGGTGTGTCTAGAGAGGGAGAGGGAGGGGGGGGGGAGAGAGGGCAGAGACAGAGAGAGAGAGGGGCAGAGACAGAGAGGCAGAGAGAGAGACAGAGAGGAGAGGGAGAGGGGGGAGGAAGAAAGTGGGAAGAAGAGGGGGTTAGAAAGGGGAGAGAGAGAGGGGGGGGGGAGAGGCGGGGGGGGAGAGAGGGGGGGGGGAGAGAGGGGGGAGAAATGGGGAGAGGTGAGAAAGGGCGGGAGAGAGAGGAGGGGGAGAGGGGGTGAGAGAGGGGGAAGAGAGGAGGGGAGAGAGAAGGGGAGGGGGGGGTGGGGGTGGGGGGGAGAGAGAGAGGGGAGGGAGGCCGGGCTGAGCTGAGGAACGGAACCGAGCCGAGGCGAACAGAGCACTGGACCCGAGGCGCGAGTGGGCGAGCGTGCGTGGACCAAAGGACCGCGGGTTGGGCTGCCGCAGTCTTCAGCTCTGATCTTTGGTCTTCAGTCGACGGGACGACTTTTGAATAATGGGGGGGAGGAGGGAGAGGTGGGGGGGTGACGCAGCGCGAGCAGATGCTGGCACGCCGATCCATTGTGACGTTATCAGCCTTTTGGCTTCAAAGTTTTATCGGATTTGTGAACATTTTCATTAATAACTGGAGAAATAAAGGACAACATTTTCAGATAAGGCATACATATATGTATATACATATATATACAGTGGCTTGCAAAAGTTTTCATACCCCTTGAACTTTTCCACATTTTGTCACGTTACAACCACAAACGTAAATGGTATTTTATTGGGATTTTATGTGATAGACCAACACAAAGTGGTGCATAATTGTGAAGTGGAAGGAAAATGATACAAGGTTTTCAAATTTTTTTACAAATAAAAACTGAAAAGTGTGGTGTGCAAAAGTATTCAGCCCCCCTGAGTCAATACTTTGTAGAACCACCTTTCGCTGCAATTACAGCTGCAAGTCTTTTGGGGTATGTCTCTACCAGCTTTGCACATCTAGAGACTGACATTTTTGCCCATTCTTCTTTGCAAAATAGCTCAAGCTCAGTCAGATTGGATGGAGAGCGTCTGTGAACAGCAATTTTCAAGTTTTGCCAGAGATTCTCAATTGGATTTAGGTCTGGACTTTGACTGGGCCATTCTAACACATGAATATGCTTTGATCTAAACCATTCCATTGTTGCTCTGGCTGTATGTTTAGGGTCGTTGTCCTGCTGGAGGGTGAACCTCCGCCTCAGTCTCAAGTCTTTTGCAGACTCTAACAGGTTTTCTTTCAAGATTGCCCTGTATTTGGCTCCATCCATCTTCCCATCAACTCTGACCAGCTTCCCTGTCCCTGCTGAAGAAAAGCATCCCCACAGCAGGATGCTGCCACCACCATGTTTCACAGTGGGGATGGTGTGTTCAGGGTGATGTGCAGTGTTAGTTTTCTGCCACACATAGCGTTTTGCATTTAGGCCAAAAACTTCAATTTTGTTCTCATCTGACCAGAGCACAATCCTCCACATGTTTGCTGTGTCCCCCACATGGCTTGTGGCAAACTGCAAACGGGACTTCTTATGGCTTTTTTCCAACAATGGCTTTCTTCTTGCCACTCTTCCCTAAAGGCCCGATTTGTGGAGTGCACGACTAATAGTTGTCCTGTGCACAGATTCTCCCACCTGAGCTGTGGATCTCTGCAGCTCCTCCTGAGTTACCATGGGCCTCTTGGCTGCTTCTCTGATCAATGCTCTCTTTGCCTGGCCTGTCAGTTTAGGTGGACGGCCATGTCTTGGTAGGTTTGCAGTTGTGCCATACTCTTTCCATTTTCGGATGATGGATTGAATAGTGCTCTGTGAGATGTTCAAAGCTTGGGATATTTTTTTATAACCTAACCCTGCTTTAAACTTCTCCACAACATTATCCCTGACCTGTCTGGTGTGTTCCTTGGGCTTCATGGTGCTGTTTGTTCACTAATGTTCTCTAACAAACCTCTGAGGCCTTCACAGAACAGCTGTATTTATACTGAGATTAGATTACGCACAAGTGGACTCTATTTACTAATTAGGTGACTTCTGAAGGCTTGGTTGCATTGGATTTTATTTAGGGGTATCAGAGAAAAGGGGGCTGAATACTTTTGCACGCCACACTTTTCAGTTTTATATTTGTAAAGAAATTTGAAAACCATGTATCATTTTCCTTCCACTTCACAATTATGCGCCACTTTGTGTTGGTCTGTCACATAAAATCCCAATAAAATATATTTACGTTTGTGGTTGTAACATGACAAAATGTGGAAAGTTTCAAGGGGTATGAATACTTTTGCAAGCCACTGTATATGCCTTATCTGAAAATTTTGTATATATATATATATACAAAAATATATATATATATACACATACACACATACTCAAAAAACAAACAATAGTAGTGTAATAATAATAATAATAATAATAATAATAATAATAATAATAATAATAATAGTCTATTGTAGTTCAGAGCTTATTTGAGGTAATGTTTAATAGCCTGATGGCTGTCGGGAAGAAGCTGTTTTGAACCTGGACGTTACAGTTTTCAGGCTCCTGTACCTTCTTCCCGATGGCAGTGATGAAATGAGTGTGTGGCCAGGATGGTGTGGGTCTTTGAGGGTGTTGGCTGCCTTGGCTGCCTTTTTGACAGAGACAACTTTTTGAGGCAGCGACTCCGATAAATCCCTTCGTTGGTGGAGAGGTCAGAGCCGGTGATGGACTGGACAGTGTTCACAACTTTTTGCAGTCTTTTCCGCCTCAGGTTGCCGAACCAGGCCTTGATGCAATCAAATAATATGCTCTCTACAGTGCACCTGTAGAAGTTCAAGAGAATCCTCTCTGACATACCGAATTGCCGTAATCTTCTCAAGAAGTAGTGGCGTTGATGTGCTTTATTTATAATTGCATCAGTGTGCTGGGTCCAGGAAAGATGTTTGGAACTATACACACCCAAGAATTTGATGTTTTTGACTCTCTCCACCATGTTGATATAAACAGGGGCAATTTACAGATGACAATAGACAATATGTGCAGGAGTAGGCCATTCGACCCTTCGAGCCAGCACTGCCATTCAATGTGATCATGGCTGATCATCTCCAATCAGTTCCTGCCTTCTCCCCATATCCCCTGACTCCGCTATCTTTAAGGGCCCTATCTAGCTCTCGCTTGAAAGTGTCTAGAGAACTGGCCTCCACCTGAGGCAGAGAATTCCACAGACTCACAACTCTTTGTGTGAAAAAGTATTTGCTCATCTCCGTTCTAAATGGCTTACCCCTTACTCTGAAAATGTGGCCCCTGGTTCTGGACTCCCCCAACATCGGGAACATTACTAATTATCTTTCAAACCCATTTGGGATTGTGGGACGAGGTAGCACCTAGAGGAAACCCATGCGGTCACATAGAGAAGACATGAAAACTCCACAGAGATGGCATTGAGGTCTGGATCGAATCTGGGACTCTGGCACTGTGAGACAGCAGCATTACCAGCTGTACCACAGTTCCACCCATTGATAGGCAGTTAAATGACCGTCAGAAATTCCTAGGTCAACCTTATCCCAAAGAGTTTACAATTTGCAGATCAAGATACTGAAGCCTTTGCAAGTCTACAATGTGATCCTCTTCCGTCTTAGTAACATTCTTCACTAGAAAATATGAAACTTACATCTATTGTATTACATCTCTCATATCCTTCATTTCACATTTGTTCATGAGTGATCTGATAACCCCAAATCTACATATAATACTGTTCGTGTTATTTATTTCATTATTTCTTAATACGCTCCTGAACTTCCAGCATAGAAGTTCACACTAGGTTTCTAATCGATTCACATTTAATCATAATCATCATAATAATCATAATCATACTCTATTAGCCAAGTATGTTTTGCAACATACGAGGAAATTGATTTGCCGTACAGGCATACCAATAAAAAGCACCAAAACACATTAAATACATTTTAATATAAACATCCAACGCAGCGACTCCTCCACATTCCTCACTGTGATGGAAGGGGAAAAAAAGTTCAATCTCTTCCCTTCTTTGTTCTCCCGCCGTCGGTGGCCGCGAGCCTTCCGTTGACGGAACGATCTTGACTCCTGTAGTTGGCGACGGGCCCTCCGTGTCGGGGCGATCAAGCTCCTGCATCAGGGGGGAATCTCAGCTCCCCGCGCCGGGCGATCTACCCCGGGTCGGGGCTGGTCGAAACTTTCTGCGACTGGAGCTTCCCGACATCGGTCTCTACCCGAGACGGCGAGCTCGTCGATGTTGGAATCCGTAGGCCGCAGTTGGAGCGTTCATCCCAGGCAAGCGATCGCAGGCTCCGATGTTAAGTCCACATCCCCGCAGTGGGGATCAAAGTCAGTCCCGAGCAAGGCCGCCAGCTCTATGATGTTAGGTTGCAGAGTGACCAGAGATACGATCCTGAAAACAATCGCATCTCCAGCAAGGTAAGAGATTGAAAACAAGTTTCCCTCGACCCCTCCTCTACTCCTCACATAAAACAAACCAGAGAACATTAACACACACTTTTACAACACACTAAAAATAAGAAAATAGACAAAAAAACAGACTGTTGGCGAGGCTGCCATCGCTGATGGCACCACCCCGTGGTAATGTATACATTTCTACTCCAGTGTAAAATCCACAGTTCACCCCAGTCAAGAGCATTTCTCTCCTCGGTGCTGGAGAAAAACTCCCCCATTTCTAGACATCACTGGCTGCTGTTCATTATGGTCTGGATGAGAGATGTGGCGCATCCCACTTTAGCTGCTCGTTGGCCTTAATTTTCTGCACCTTTCCTGCAGCTTTTTTCAGATGATTCCTATGCCATTTGGCATGTGGCATTTTCCCTGGCCTTTTCCTTCACAAGACTGTACTCATTCCTTGATGAGTGCAACTTTCTGCCTCCGTTCATGTTGGTGTCATGGGTCAGTCCTGGATAATTGTTTTTAACTTGGATTGTGGCCTCCTTTCTGTCCCTCTCTTCCTCCCTCCCATCACATATTCCAGCTGGAAGTTCATGCTTCAGTAATGTTGCAGCTGTTGGCAATGTTGTTCCGGTTCGACAGATCATTTGGGACAGGCATTGATATATTTTCATGAGCCATGTGTCTATTTACCCTTGCTTTCCCTTTCTCAGAAATGACTTGGCAGTTCTTACAGCTTTCTCTGGTAGGATTCTATATGGTGCGGAGATGATGTTCTATGGGTCAATTGCCACCTAGCCACTAACTTTGAACTCTCACCTGCAGCAAATTTTGGGCCATTGCCTGTTGCAACCTTGCCCGAAACACAACATCTGACAAAATGACTCTTCAGCTTGTAAAGGACAGCTGAGGATGTGTATGAATAAATAATTTCAAACTTTTCAGTCAACGGCATTGCCAAGATGGAGGATGGCCACATTCCGGGCTTTCAAGTACTTAAGGCTTCAGTAACTTGATCTGCACATTGTTCTGTAAGTTGCGAAACAATTGACAATCACCAAGTGGTTTTTAAGCCTCAACTATGAAGAGGTCTGCTTCACCCAAGGTCTATTGAACCCCCCAATGTCCACGCATAGGTTCCCTCTGCTGGGTATGTCCATAGATCTGCAACCATCACAATTTTGTATAGTCTTTGATTTCTGTGTTTATCCTTTGGCAGTACAGTGATCCACGAGTTTTCCTCAAACTGCCCTTCGTTCCCAGGCTGGATGTGCATTTCTCTTCGAGGACTTTGAGACCACTACTCTCTCAGCTTTGAGAAATATAGAACTCATCCAGAATGTGGAAGTACAGGGAAGGACTGTTTGATAGCTCCGGCTACTTATTTTACCATCAGGGTCAGAACAATTGGAGACAATACTGAATTGACGTGCCTTAATTGAGGTAATATGAAGTGATGTGCCTTACTGTGGCTTCTCCATAAACTGCTTTGCAATAGTGGGATCCATCAGCATATTCACCTTCTCCAATTCCATTGTGTCTACACCAAAGATTGACACAGAATGCTGGAGTAACTCAGCGGGACAGGCGGCATCTCTAGAGAGAAGGATTATCCACAGCTAACAATGAACCATTCTACATTTTCCTTGATCACCCCCTTTGATCTGTGTTTTCACACCTTACCCTTTCCATATCTCTATGACTCCTTCTCCCCTGATTCTCAGTCTGAAGAAGGGTCTCAACCCGAAACATCACCCATTCCCTCTCTCCAGAGATGCTGCCTGCCCCTCTGAGACCCTACTCCAGCATTCTGTGTCTATCATCAGTGTAAACCAGCATCTGCAGTTCCATGTGTCTACAATCTGTCTTTTCTGTAGTAAGATACAGATGGAAGAGTGTCTGTGTTGTTCATCTAGATAGTAAGACATTCTGAGTATCATATATCCTTTAAGCTGACTGGAGATTCATTACAATCACTTTAAGGTATGTGATCTGTCTGCATAGCTTTTACTTCCAATGTGGATACGGGTTCAATATTTCAAGCCCACATGCAGCTACTTTACAATTTGAGTGTATCATGTGTAGAAAAGAACTGCAGCTGTTGGTTTAAATTGAAGGTAGACACAAAATGCTGGAGTAACAGCATCTCTGGAGAGAAGGAATGGGTGATGTTTCTGGTCGAGACCCTTCTTCAGAGTGTATCATGTCTGGGTAACAATCAGGGCTCCTCATGCATGTGCTATTGGTTGCCCATCTTGCATGGTTGCTGTTTTTATAAACTTATCTGAGGCATCTGTGAGTTATGTCAGCTTTTTTGGTCCTTGAAGTCGTATATCACTGGCTGTATTATCATCTTTAATTTGATTTATTGGAATTTTTGCCCCTCCAATATTTCCCAAAAGATGCATTGGAAGTTATTTGAAACAAATTCTTCCTGTCAAGTTGAACAAGCCAATATCCAATCTTGGTATACATCAAGACTGAAGGATTTTGCTCAGCTCATACTGGGCATGTTGTCTTCAATAGTTTTTATTGATAATGGTTCCTCTTCAGCACCTTATTCATGTCACTTGGATCTATAGAGATCTTCAGCTTGTTTTGCTTTCCCGCATACACTAAACATGGGACCAAAAGGCCATAAAATGACTGTAAGATTACAATACAGATCAAGGGCATAATACAGATTTAGCTCGTTTGTATCTTACTGGTACAATGCACTCCAGCCAGTTCCAGTTTTTCCTCAATTCACTTTCATGTCTCATGGTTCTTGCGGGCATCTTGCTGTAACTTCAGGACGTATGCCTGATGCTCACAACCATTGCACTACCATGAGATGGTGCCAGATAGGGCTAAATCTCTTACGAGGCAGATTCTACCAGTTTTGGCTTGAGTATTACCATCTCCCCTGCCTCCACCCAGTCAGGTCCATGGACCAATGCAATGTGAGCTGAATTTACAAGTCTGCTGGGAGATATGAATGAGGCCAGGGTGTACGTGAATATGATTTAAATTACAGGTTCAATTACACTAACAATTGGTCTCAAAATGATGCAGTCCAATCTGGACTAAACGGCTTGAGCAGGACCGATAACACTTGCTTGTTGTAGTCGAGGGGGCATTCGTTGCTTTTTGCCTGCTATGTGAATCTAACCTTTGGACAACATCCAGGTCATCAGTCAAGTTCATGTCGAAAAAGCAAGTGCCAACCTGGTGAAATTGCAAGACAACACCACACGTGTGCTAAACAGCAAAAGCAGCATGTAATAGGCAGAGGTAACTGATCTCATGGGCAACAGATCAACACAAAGCTCTGCAGAAATGTCATATATGAATGGTGGTGGATGGGGAAACAAATACTGGGAGGAATAGCCTCTAAAGGTTTCCTCATCCTCAATGATAGCTGAAGCATTCAAGTGTCAAGCAGAGGATGCATCTTGGCTTCCTCCTGAAATTCCCACCATCACAGAAGGTGGTTTTCAGGGAATTCATTTCTCCCCATGTGATATCAAGAAATAGTTGCGAGTATTGGATAGGTCCAAGGTTAAACAACAAACAATGTCTTGGCTGTAGTAACACCCCAGAACTAGGTGAAACCTTGAAAGAAACGGAGACGGAGACGTTGGCTGTAACGGGCCTTTATGGCCAGCTGCACATTGGATTTTGAAAATGGCTCCAAAACATGGCACTCTTGAATATGGTATCAGTGGAAATGCCTTGGAAATGTTGCTGTTTCTTTATTGTTCATCATTCCTAGGTCTAAATCTCAGGCTTCCCTCGCCAAAAGCATTATTTTCATTGGAAGGATTGCAGCAGCCCACTGCTACCTAGTCCATATTGAGCATAATGGTCCCATCAAATGCAACTAATCCAGACATTGATGCATATCTGTTTGATGACTATCATAAGTGAGTGTGTATTCACAGTGGGTGGGGCAATGGAAATAGGCAAATGAGAGAAGGTTTTCCATGCAGGATTGCATTAAAGATGCTACAGCAGGCCTTGTAGCTCAGCTGTAAAACAGCAGGAAGGAAGGTCTGGTTTAATATTTCTATGTGAGGACTTGAATCTAATTGTAGGGCACCTATTAATCTAAAAGGAAAACAGCATCGAATGATACATTTAAGCAATCACAAAGAAAGCCCATTAATGCCTCAACGGAAGATTGAGGAGTCGGTATATCGACAAATACTCTCTTGAATTCTAACAGATATACAGTTCAGAGTATATTGACTGGCATTACAATCTGAGCTGGCACTTCGAATAGGCACTGCCCTCCACACCATTGAAAGGATCTATAGGAGATGAGGCCTCAAAATTGCATCAAAGACCCGCATCATTCTTATTTCACTCTTACCATCAGGAAGGAGATATAGGAATCTGAAAACCGTGGCCAGCAGGTTAAAGAATAGCTTCTTTCCAATAACCATCAACCTTTTGAATACTACACAACACTAACCTCCTCAATTAACTTCTACGGATTGTTTTGGTTGCATTAAAGACTATGGATTTTTTGCACTAGTATTATGGTGACTAATTTATTGAATTAGTTTTGTTATTATATATTATTGTGGTCATGGCTTTTGCAAATAAAAAAAATCACTGCTCTGTTGTCAGTACAGATGACAATTAGACGCTCTTGACTCTTAAATTTTTATGACCAAGCATAAACACATTTGTGAGGTCAAATATAAATTGCTAAAACATCACTATTTCATAAATAGTAATTGGAGATGAGCCCGGCAATCTCTTGTTTTCTAATTACTAAATCATACCAAAATATTTTGCAAAGGTTTACTGTGCTACAGTTTCTGTGCTGCAGAAAAGTCATAATTTTTTACTTGACATCTGAATAAAAATGATTGCTTTCAGGCTTATCCTTTCTATGTCAAACGCCCTTATGATTGTCAGTCTCGCATTCAGCTCAGTTCTGAAAGTCTGTGGGGATGCAATACACTGAGAACTGATCAGCATAACTCCTGTGGAAATAGTTATATGTGGCTGAAAAATCAAAGCCGCCAGTTATTTTCTTTGAAGCTTCAGTTGTGGCAGGAGATTGCCGTGGGATTTCAAGGTCCATTTTACCTGTCCAAGAAGGGTAGCTACTCCACGAGGAGTTATTGAGCAAATAATCATGGACTGATGTTTCAGGTTTAAGACTGATATCAAAGAAGTTATATGTAAGCCTTTCCAGCAAAAATAAAATGGCCATTCTATCACCTAACACATGCCAATGAAGTACCACAAGACAGCAGGTGGATTATTTTCATTGCAAAAAATACTGAACTCATTAATCTTAAGGCTAGGTTCCCGCTGTGAATCAAAGTAATCAGCCTGAATCTTTCATAAGTGCGGTAAAAATAGCCTTCGATCTTCCAAGGTCCAGGAAGGGTGGAAGAGAGAGACTTCTAAGTTTCTGTTTAACAGTTTATCATAGCCACCTTTGGGAATTTAACAAGGCCTCCTTGTAACTCATGCCAGCACTTAGCAGAAGAGAACTCTGTTGAGCGGGGTGCCTAATCCCGAGTTGTACATAACCCTTTGAAATGAGGAATGTTGGCTAATAATTAGCCTGTTTCTGTCCACTGGAATTCAGGGCATTTGATAAAACAGGGTGGAGCCCCTTTTAGAATTGGGATCTTCTGCAAATTCTCACCCTCAGCTGCCAATACACCTCTTTTCCATCATCCTAGCTGTCACATTTTGAAGCTTGGAGATCTTTCCACATATTTGTTATGCTCCAAGTCAATTCCAGATACCAATCTCTGCTTGAGCTTCTATTGTTTGAAAGCCAGCCTTCCTCATATTTCAGATTGTTAACCTCAATGTTTTCGCTGGCAGTGTTCTTCGGATGCTCTGCAAAGTGCATGTGGTTTTAAACAAATGAGACAGCATTTTTAACAGTGAATATGTGGAAACTGACCAAATACCATTCATATGAGATATAGAAATAGCAATACAGATACGGCGTGGAAACAGGCTGTTTAGCTCACCGATTCCGCCTCGACCAGCAATCACCCCGTACACTAGCACTAACCTACACACTGGGGACCACTTACAATTTTACTGAAGCCAATTAACCTACAAACCTTTGGAGTGGGGGAGGAAACCGGAGCACCTGGAGAAAACCCAGACAGTCACAGAGAGAATGTATGAACTTTGTGCAGATCGCACCCATTATCAGGATTGAACCCGGGTCTCTGGCGTTGTAAGGCAACAACTCTACCGCTGTGCCACCATGCCGCCTCATGCTAGTGCAAGCACTGATCTTTCATGTGTATCAGGGGAGTGGGGCAGATTGGACCTTTGACATTGATTGTCCTGAAAACAAATTCATGGCTGGGGGAAATAATAATAGACAAAGGTCTATTTTTGCAGTAACTTTCAGAATGGAAATCTATCTTTTTCTCTTCACAACTCAGCGAGTTCTTGATCCATGATATTTGTGAAGGCATTTTTAAAGAGAAAATGGTCTTAATCTTCTGCAGGTTCTCTAATCTTGAGCCACAATGCTAGTGATTGTTTTAACATATGCTTCAAGAACCACATTTGTAGGAGCCATTAAGCTTAAGTCAGTATTAATATCATGTCTGATATCTTTAGTTTTAGTTTTTAACTGCCTGCATTTTTGTAGGTGGAATTTGATACATAGTGGGGATGTGTTCTTTTGTTAGAGGAGTCTGGCGCAGGCTCGCAGATTAGAAGTTTCAGTTTGGTGTAGGAGAATGAGTGGAAATAGTTTTCTACCATGATCACGACACACACATGTTATTAGACGACATACCTTTATAAGAAGCTTTTATGTGATTTATATGATGTGAATGGAACAGCGATTAAGAACGGAAAGTTATGAGTTATTTCTTTGTTTTGTATTACTTCAATAAAAAAGGCAATTAATCAAGAAACGATGTCTGGAAGATTCATCTTTGCTGTCTTTTGTGTGTCGTGAGTGCGTTAGGCTATACCTTCAAATCATCTCCGATAATTAATGGCTATCGAAGTTGGACTTTGAGAAAGTTGTAAAAACTGCCGTTATGACATTCATTACTTAGGATGAAATGTCATGAGACATACATAGAGTGAATTAATTTGCAAGATGATATTGGGCTGCTTGCTTCGATTACTTCTTTTTGTCTATGAAGATAGATAATGAACAGACTTTGCACAGATGGACATAAAAAATAGATTGAAGCCTTTTATGGTCTGTTAAATTGTCATTGCATTTAACACTAATGCTGATTCTGACAAAATTTGCCAAAATGAAATCTGAAACCGTTATAGTTTTTACACCCAGAAAGAGGGGTGTAAAATAGATCCTGCACATTTTCCAATGGTGCCAGGCTCAACTGAATGCAGCTTCTGACATCTCACCTTGCGAGATGTACCCTCACAGAAGCATACACTCCCCAGGGTGTGGGAGAACGACAACATACACTTGTGGCAATAATGCAGGGGACACAGGCTATAATGGCGAGGGAGAGAACGTTCAAATTCACCTTATGGAACACGGAAGTCATTATCAGTGGCATTTATGCAAAGAGGGATATCAAGTGGGCGGAGTGGACCCATGAGAAGGCAATAAAGTATGATAACACATCGAATCACTTGCGATTATTGTGAACAGAGTGAAATGTGATAATTTTACTGCTACTCAGGTTTCATCAGTTCTTCCCCAGTGCATCTTGACCTAGTTGATTTTATCTTGGTCTAAAAAGAAACATACCCGGCGTTTCATGAGTGATTTCCCATCAATGGTGAGTGTGGAATTTACAGGCCTGAAACACGTCCCTCCAGGCACATCCTTAACTATTGCAAGTCCGATCTGATGGCGATGTGCATTGCTCTCTCCTGCATTAGCTACAATGTTGGATAGCCATTGTCAAGTAGAACAGCAAGTCCAAAGCATTCAAAGATTTTAAAGGTTGCAGTCTGGAGATGCGCCACAGAAAGAGTATTTTATGTGGAGGTCAGATTTCTTCAAATGAGATGCTACTTCGCAGGAAACATAAGAATATTTCACTAAGCCATATCTGTAAAAAGATCACATTGATGCAATCATAAAGAAAGCCCATCAATGCCTTTTCTTTAGAAGATTGAGAAGATTCGATATATTGACAAATATTATCTTGTGCTTCCACACCCGGAAAGAGGGGTGTAAAATAGGTCCTGTGCGCGAGAGAGCATATTACTGCTTGCATCACGGCAAGGTTCGGCAACTGGAACGTCCAGGAACGAAGGAGATTACAGAGATTGATAGACAATGCCTGGTGAATATCTGGTACTGACCTCCCCACCATCAAAGAAATATCTTGGATGTGCAGCCTCAATAAGGCAGCCGATATCAACAAGGACCAAAAATAAACACAAAAAGCTGGAGTAACTCAGCAGGACAGGCAGCAGCTCTGGAGAGAAGGGATGAGTGACGTTTCAGGTCAAGAGCCTTCTTGAGACACATCATGAAGGACCACCCTGGCCACACTCTCATTTCACTCCTACCATCAGGAAAAAGGTATAGGCATCTGAAAACCACCAGGTTCAAGAATAGCTTCTTTCCAACAGCCATCAGGCTCTTGAACACTACACAATACTAACCCTTACTGTAAACTTCTCTGAAGTCTTTGGTTGTATGAATATTTGGGTTTATATTTTCATTAGTACTGTGGTTATTAATGTATGGATTTTTTGTTTATTACATATAGTTCATATATATTGTAATGACAGTCCTGTTATGATGCTGCAATTAAGAATTTCATTGCTTGCATTGACCATTACTATGACAATTAAACACTCATGGCTTGACTTGAGATTTATTCTTTCATATGTTACGATCAGTGCAGAAAAGCAGAATATCAGGGAATATTGTGTGTTATGTGTGCTCCCCCATTTGATTATTGGCATACCATCCCAGCGGGGAGATGTGTGTGGCCAGGATGGTGTGGGCCCTTGATGATACGGCCAGCCTTTTTGAGGCAGCGACTGCGATAGATCTGCTCGATGGAAGGGAGGTCAGAGCTGATGATGGACTGGGCAGGGTTTTGGCATAATATGGTCTAGTTTGTTATTAGGATCCTATCTAGCATCATGGGTGCAGTCAATGACCACCTGCACTCGTGGGGACCCAGCAGTTCTGGTTTCTCCCTGTGCCCGAGGTGCTGCTACCTCTCCATCCTATTAAAGTGGATAAGATTGTCTCCTGTAGAAACAAAGAACTGCAGATGTTGGTTAATCTGCATGTCTGTAGAGCGTGGATAGATGATGTTTCGGGTCAAGCCTTCTCCAGTCAGAGAATGAGCATTTCAGATGCTAAATGCTGCAAACAACTCTCACTGTTTGTTTAAGATGCCTCTTGGATTTCAGAATCAGAATCATATTTTATTTGCCAAGTATGTTTTGCAACATACGAGGAATTTCACTGGCCAGGTGAGTCATACACTCACTCAAAAACACATTTTAACATGAACATCCACCACAGTGACTCCTGCACATTCCTCACTGTGATGGAAGGCGAAATAAACTTCAAGTCCTTCCTTTTTTTCTTCCTTGGTCGGGGACCTCGAGCCCTCCATTGACGGTACGGTCTTGACTCCCGTAGCCGGCGGCGCTCGGGCCCTCCGCGTCGAGGCGTTCAGCTCCCGCATCTGGGGGTTGTCAGCTCCCCCGCGCCGGGTGATCGAACCTCGCGTCGGGGCTGGTCGAACCTTCTGCGGCGTTGGAGCTTCCCGACTCGGCCTCTCCCGAGACTGCGAGCTCTTGATGGTAAGTCCACAGGCCACAGTTGGAGCGATCCCAGGCAAGGGATCTGCTCCGATGTTAAGTTTGCGCCCCGCGGTGGGGCTCACGACAGTCCGAGGAGGCCTCCAGCTCCAGCGATGGTAGGCCGCAGAGCCCGGAGAAGGCGATCCAAAAATTGATCACATCTCCGGGAAGGTAGAAACTTGAAAAAAAGTTTTCCCCTGGTCCCCTCCCCCCCATATAAAACAAACCAAAGTACATTAAAACAAACTTTTAACAAACGCTAAAAATAACAAAAAGATGAAAAAAGAAACAGACCGCCCGCAGGGCTGTCCATCTCCCCGGCACCCCCTGGTGGTCATATTTTGGAAGGCGTTTGACCACTCTGCAGTCCAAACAGATCTCCCAGATCAGCTGTACCTCTTTAGGTAACAAAAGCAACAAACTACTGCTTTGTGCTTGTAATGTATTGAGAGAGCTGCATGAAAGTTCTAGTGTGGTGTTTTGAGCTTTTTAATGTCTTCATGAGCAAGGACAGTGACCTCTTCAGGTGCATACCTGAGGCAGGGTGAAGATTAGGCACACTTGCATGGATTACATTCAGATATGCACAGTCCATTGATTCATACATTCACAGAATATGCAATTAGGCTCTTCGGCTCAACTCTTCCACACCGACCACGATGCCTATCTAAACTAATCCCTCTTACCCGTGTTTGACCCATATTCCTCGAAACTATGTAGCTATCCACATTTTTTATTAAGCATTGTTATTGCATCTGTTTCTACCATCTCCTCTGGCAGTTCGTTCCATATACCACCACCCTTTGTACAAAAAACATGTCCCTTTTAAATCTTTCCGCCATCGCCATTAAATCTATGTAGTCCAGTCTCCCTTACCCTGAGAAAAAGACTGTGACTACCTGCGCTATATAATCCCCTCAGATATTCTAAACCTCTAAAAGGTCACCCCTCAACCACTTTTGCTCCAGGGTAAACAATCCCAGCCTCTCCAATCTCCAACATAGTGTATTCCATGTAAAATCCACATTGCATCATGTAGCATTATTTTTCTTAGTGCTAAGCTATTGATTTTCCTAGGTACATATATTATATAAATATTTCTTAATATACTAGACGACCCGTGGACCCGTTGGGTCCCCGTTGTGACGCCAGACCAAAATAGTGATCTGAAAATTGCGTCGGGCCCGAAAACCTTCACCCAACTGCGCACGCACGGATACCGTGCCCGGCAACCCTCCCCCAACTGCGCAGGTGCAGCTGACGGGCCGGGAGCGTACTGCGCAGGTGCACTGCCGCCGGGCCCTGGGGGCTATAAAATACTTGGGTCCCCAGTGTGATGCCAGAGATTCCCATTATGACGGCAGTCAAAACGGCAATCTGAAAATGGCGGCGGGCCCGGCAACCCTCCAACTGCGCACGCGCGGATAGTGGGCCCGGCAACACTCCTACAACTGTGCTCCCGCAGGTAATGGGCCCGGTAAGTGGGAGCGCTGTGCCGTTCACGGTAGAAAGTACGGTGAATGGTGAGCCTAAAATTGTAGCGCTATCGTGTACTGTTTTGGCTGTATTTTGTGAACATACAAACATTCATACATTATGAGACTTTTAGTCATACACAGTATATAGATGGAGCAACAAGTTCACTGAAAAAGGCACAACAATTGTATTTTAACAAATAAATTTACACAAAAAAATTGGTTATAAATGTAACGGACATATATCATACCTATCTCTGGTATACACGTGTGGGTATTGCAAATTTCTTTATCATCTGGCATTAGGAAGGAATCACAATTGTCGCTTTGTGTCATGTCATCGGCAAGGCATCGAACTTCCCGAACCCGGTAGCCACTTTCACATGATTTCGAGCACTGAAAAATAAAACCTGGCTGGAGTAAGATGGAAATGTGTGGCGGGCAAATTATGTTCATCTTCTAATACAGGTACTGAGGAAAGAACATTTTCCCCAACAGATTCTGAGTAATTTAATTTAATTTAGAAATACAACATGGAAACAAGCCCTTCGGCCCAACGAGTCCATGCCAACCATTGATCACCTGTTCACTAGTTCCATCCTACACACTAGGGACAATTTTACAGATGCCAAGTAACCTGCACGTTGTCTTTGGGATGTGGTAAGAAACTGGAGCACCCGGAGGAAACCCACACGATCACAGGGAGAACGTACAAACTCAATGCAGACAGCCCCCGTAGTCAGGATCAAACCCAAGTTTCTGGTGCTGTAAAACAGCAACTTTACCACAGCGCCACTGTGCCACCAGAGTCAATTTTCCACATTGATATAGTCGTAAAGTCAATGAGTGCTACAGCCCTGAAACGAACATTTCTGCACAATGCAACTCTACTGACTATCAAATACAGTGCCCTCCATAATGTTTGGGACAAAGACCCATCATTTATTTATTTGCTTCTGTAGAAAACATCACATGTGGTTCAAGTGCACATTATTAGATTTTTATAAAGGCCATTTTTATACATTTTAGTTTCACCATGTAGAAATTACAGCATTGTTTATACAGGTGCACAACCTTTTATCCGAAAGCTTTGGGACCAGACACTTGTCGGATTTCGGACATTTTCGGATTTCCGAATGGAACATTTTTAGCGTAGATTAGGTAGGTAGCGCGGGCGGCTTGAAAAGTCTGGAGCAGCTGCCTCCTCCCCGGAGACCGGGAGAATCATTGTAAATCATTGCATAAATGTTAGTCAGTTAGTTTGGAGGGATTTTATGTGGTGGTGGTGGAGTAGGGGTGAAGGGGGAAACTTTAATTCTTAGTCCCCTACCTGGTCGGCGACTCCCAACCTCGCGGAGCTGGGCGCTCCGTCCGGCCGCGGGCGGCGCGGGTTGGAGCTCCGACCCCGGCAACTTTTGGCTGCGCGGCTCCAAATCCCAGCGACGCTCCGCGAAACAGCGCTCCGGAGCTTGCCGCACATTGCTATTGCGACGCCGCCGACTCCCGACATTCGCGGAGCTGGGGCGTCCGGCCGCGGGCCGCGCTGGGTTTGGAGTGCCTCGCAGCCAGGGGTAGAGTTGCTGGGGTCAGAGCTACAACCGGCGCCGCCCGCAGCCCCACCGGCCACAGCGCTGCGGAGCTTACTGCACGGCGACCCGGTAAGGCATTGACCGCTCCCCGCCTCTCCGACCAGGTAGGGGACTAAGAATTACAGTTTACCCCTTCACCCCCCCTTCACATAAAAGCCCTCCAAACTAACTGACTAACATTTAGGCAATGATTTACAGATGTTTAAGCGTCTCCCGGTCTCCGGGGAGGAGGCAGCCGCTACAGTAGTACAGACCTGGGTTGACCGTGGGTCGTTTTGGGTCAAGTTTGGCGCCAAACGCGAGCTTTGGTGCGCAGACGACATCTGGAAAAAATGGCCGGTTTTCAGAGTTTTTCGGTTTCCGGAACACCGGATAAAAGGTTGTGCACCTGTACATAGTACCCCACATTTCAGGGCACCATAATGTTTGCGACACCGTAATGTCATGTAAATGAAAGTAGTCATGGTTAGTATTTTGTTGCATATCCTTCGCATGCAATGACTGCTTGAATTCTGCGATTCATGGACATCACCAGTTGCTGGATGTCTTCTCTGGTGATGCTCTGCCAGGCCTGTATGGCAGCCATCTTTAGCTTATGCTTGTTTTGGGGGCTAGTCCCCTACAGTTTTCTCTTCAACATATAAAATGCATGCTCAATTGGGTTCAGATCGGGTGATTGACTTGGCCATTCAAGAATTGACCATTTTTTAGCTTTGAAAAACTCCTTTGTTGCTTTAGCAGTATGTTTGGGATCATTGTCTTGCTATAGAATGAGTTTTAGGCTTTTGTTTGAACTTGAGCAGATCGGATGCGTCTATACACTTCAGAATTAATTATGCTAATACCATCAGCAGTTGTATCGTCAATGAAGATAAGTGAACCAGTACCTTCAGCAGCCATACATGCCCAGGCCCTAACACCCCCACCACCGTGTTTCACAGATGAGATGGTATGTTTGGATCTTGGGCAGTTCCTTCTCTCCTCCATACTTTGCTCTAGCCATCACTCTGATATAAGTTAATCTTTACCTCATCTGTCCACAAGACCTTTTTCCAGAACTGTGGTTGCTCTTTTAAGTTCTTCTTGGTAATCTGTACCTTGACCATCCTATTTTTGCAACTAACCAGTGGTTTGCATCTTGCAGTGTAGCTTCTGTATTTCTGTTCATGAAGTCTTCTGCGGACAGTTGAACAATTGACAAATCCACACCTGACTCCTGAAGTGTGTTTCTGATTTGGCAGACAGGTGTTTGTGGATTTTTCTTTATTATAGAGAGAATTCTTCTGTCATCAGCTGTGGAGGTCTTCCTTGGCCTGCCAGTCTCTTTGCGATTAGTAAGCTCACCAGTGCTCTCTTTCTTCTTAAT
This sequence comes from Leucoraja erinaceus, assembly GCF_028641065.1. Taxonomy (NCBI): domain Eukaryota; kingdom Metazoa; phylum Chordata; class Chondrichthyes; order Rajiformes; family Rajidae; genus Leucoraja; species Leucoraja erinaceus. Next base: position 122,424,725 of record NC_073377.1, on the reverse strand, counting down.
GATGTTCCAAACAGTTAATTTTGATAAGCCTAATGTTTGGCTTTAACAGTCTCTAACAGTTTTATTCTTGTTTCTCAGTCTCATAATGGCTTTGTTGACTTTCATTGGCACAATTTTGATAAACAGCAATAAAGGCTTCCAAAGGTGATGGAAAGACGAGGTGCTGAGAGCTCTCTTATAGCTGCATTAAGGAGGCAATTAAACATACCTGATCAATTACAAACACCTGGAAGCCATGTGTCCCAAACATTATGGTGCCCTGAAATAGGGCTCCATGCATAAACACTGCTGTAATTTCTACATGGTGAAACCAAAATGTATAAAAATGTCCTTTATTAAAATCTGACAATGTGCACTTTAACCACATGTGATTTTTTTCTATTGGAAATCTCATACTGTGGAGTAAATAAATGATGGTTCTTTGTCCCAAACATTATGGAGGGCACTGTAAGTCCTTTACAACAATCCCATTTAATTCTTCCTACATTCCCGTCGCCTCGTTAGACTCTATCTCTCAACAACACACCAGAGACAATTTATAAGGGCCAGTAATTCTACCAATCTTCATGTCTTTAATATGTCAGAGGAAACTGGAGCACTGGGGGTATAACCCACACGATCACGGGGAGCATATGCAAATTTTGCTCAGGTGGCACTGGAGGTCAGGATTAAACTGGGTTATCGGTGCTATGAGACAACAATCCTACTAGTTACACCACTGTGCCTACCAGTAAATGGCATGTAGTGTTTTGTAACATTTCACAATGTAATGCGAGAGCTTCCTTTCATTCAAATTTGGAAGAATTCAACAGGTAATTCAATAAAACAATTGCTTCATACAAGGGCTTGAAAAGACCCTTTATTGCAGCTGATGCTGAAGAAGGCCGAGCATTACGGCATTTGGTGTTCATACTGGCTGTAATAGCCTGTAAACGGGGAGTTATTTATGGGAATTGCCTTCAAAGAGAGCACCATTTCCAGTGGTAGGTGGCAATCAGCCCTTTGGTACAGGCGCTCTTTGCTTTGGTATTTATCAAAACCAGTCTTGTGTAGATCTTTTATTTCATCTACTCTGCTCTTGTACAGCCTTGTATCTGTAGTAAACATTTCACTCTTCTAAATGTTTTTAGTTCTGAAACTGCACTGTGTTTTGCTACTTGGATTAATAACTGTAACCTCTCATTTAGAATATTGCAGCTTTGGTAAAAGATAGATTTTTAATTGTAATTTATATATCACCCTGCAGATGAGTAATTTATATATCACCCTGCACCCCGCTCCCTGCCATGGATGCCCTCCACCGAAAACGGTGTCTGAGACGGGCTGGGAAGATCATCTAAGACCCCTCACACCCCAACCATGGACTGTTTGCCCTCCTCCCATCAGGGAGGCGGTACAGGAGCCTCAGGTCATGTACTAGTAGGATGAGGAACAGCTTCTACAACAATACAATCACATTGCTGAACTCGGAGTCCCGACGATAGATTTCTCTGGTCCCTCCGTCCTCATTGTTTAATTATTCTGTATTTCTTGATTATTCTGTATCTTCTCTCTTTCTATTTTTTTTTTTCTTTATGTACAACTACTACGGACTGACACAAAACTGCATTTCGTTGTACTCATACTTGTATTTGTGCGATGACATTAAAGTTGAATTGAATTGAATTGAATTGAGTGGAACATAGAACATAGAAAAGTATAGGAAAGGAACGGGTCCTTCGGCCCACAATGTCTGATCTGAACATGATGCCAAGCTAAGTTAATCTCATCAGCCCACACAAGATACATATGCGACCATTCCTTGCGTGTGCCTATTTAAAGGCCTCTCAAAGGCTACTGTCATATCTTTCTCCACCATGACCCCTGGCAGCGCATTTCACGATCACCACCCTCTTTGCAAAAAACTTGCACATCTCCTTTAAACTTTAACCCTTTCACGGTGCTATGGCCTCTCATCCTTGCATTTCCACACTGGCAAAAAGATTCTGACGACCCTATCTCTTCTCTCACAATATTATATGCTTCTATCAAGTCACCCCTCAGCTTCTGATTCTTCAGAGAAAATAATCCAAATTTGTCCAACCTCCCCTTGTAGCTAATGGTACAATTAATTTAGGCAGCATTCAGGGAAATCTTGTCCACATTATCCAAAGCCTCTACATCCTTCTGGTAATGGAGTGACCAGACTGTATGCAATTCTTCAAATGCAGCCTAACCAAAGCTATATCATGGGCCTCTGTGCCTGTACTGGCTGGAGTTTTGAAGAATGAGGGGGGGGGGGGGTCTCATTGAAACCCACAGAATAATGAAAGGCCTAGATAATGTGTACGTGAAGAGACGTTTCCAATAGTGGGAGCGTTTAGGACCAGAGTGCCCAGCCTCAGCATAACATGACATACTTTACTTTGGAAGGGAAATTAAGAGAGATTTATTTTGCCAGTGGGTGGTGAATCTGTGGAATTCATTGTTGTGGAGGCCAAGCCATTAGCTAATTTTAGAGTGGAGATTGATAGGTTCTTGATTTGTAAGGGCAATAGAGGGTAGGTGGAGAAGGCAGGAGAACGAGGTTGAGAAGGAAAAATAAATCAGTCATGATTGAATGGGCAAGCAACTCAATGGGCTGACTGGCCAAATCCTGCTCCGATATCTTATGATCATGAATTCCTGACTCTTAATGGAATGAATGCATTCAGCATTAATAGAATTTATTTTAGAGATATAGCATGGAAACAGGGCGATCAGACCATCGAGTCCATGCCGACCAGTGATCACCCGAACACAAGTTCTGTCCTACAGACTAGGGACAATTTACAGAAGCCAAACATGCACGTTTTTGGAATATGTGAGGAAACCGGAGTACCCAGAGAAAACCCACGCAGTCACAGGGAGAATGTACAACCTCCAAACAGACAGCAGCCGTAGTCAGGATCGAACCCGGGTCTCTAGTGCTGTAAGGCAGCAACTCTATCGCTGCGCCACCGTGCCATACTGTACCCACCACAGACAGGAACCTTTAATAATTATACTTACTGCACTCCACTCTGTTGTGTACCATTTGACGTCACATTTCCTCAGGTGACAGATCTGTTCGGAGGCTGGCCTCACCAGGTGGGAGCACTGAGTGTCTTCCGCCACCTTGACCGTTTCATCGGTCTTTTCCAGGCAGACCACACTGCGCAGTTGTGTTCCATTGCTGCAGTCTGCCGAGCACTTGGAAAGGACCAGAAGCACAGAGTCAAGAGTGGTTCATTGTCACAATATCTCCACACGGAACAACAAGATTCTCACTTGCAGCAGCACAACTGATATGTAAACGTGGTAGTCTGTAAAACCCGTAATAAACAACAACAAATGTTCCGCATATGTTGAAAAAGACCAATAACACTGCAAAGTGAAAAATAATGCCACATGTCTATGTAGTTTGGAGCCTATTTGGAGGTTGTAGTGTTTAATAGCCTAACGGTTGTAGGGAAGAAGCTACTCCTAAACCTGGATGTTCCAGTTTTCAGGCTCCTGTACCTTCTTCCTGATGGCAGGAGCGAAATTAGAGTGTGGCCAGGCTGGTGTGGGTCTCCGATTATGTTGTTCCTTGTAAGCATTATGGAATCAAGGTTGACAGACACAGTTACAAATCAGCAGTGAACAGCAGCAAATACTACTCAAAGAACTGAATGGCATCCTCCAGCTCATGGGCTCTGTTTATTTGTTGCCTCAAGCCAACGCAATAAAGCAAATTTAAGGGATACATTTTTGGGAGGTTTCTCCTGCTCATCTATAATTAATTCACCCCATGGCAATGCACAAATACTGGTCACAAACCCTTTCCAGCATTTTTATAGGGATGTTCCTGCTGGTTACAACAAATTAGCTGGGAAATATCTGTGCAAATTGTCTGTGCGTAGTGTTTAGGGAAAATAACTTCATTTAAGTAAGCAGAAGGAAATATTTTTGGAAATTTTGGAGCCAACTCGATGTCCTTGATTTGCACGGACAGGTGGTCAGAATGCAGCTTCATTCTTGGCCTAAGTTCCAAGTAGGTTCAGAATGGAGATGGCCACAGTTAGACTGTAACTAATTGATCCATCCCGTGATGTCTCTATGTATCATCTGTCCTCCTCTGGTCAGTCTTGATGTCTCTTCATCCAACCCAAATTATATACATAAAGTCCAGACCCTTTGATTCAGCTTGTGACATCTCGGTGTCATATCCAGGCCCATAATCCAGCCTGTGATGTGTAAGAAGGAACTGCAGATGCTGGTTTAAACTGAAGATAGACATGTACACCTGGAGTAACTGAGCGGGACAGGCAGGATCTCTGGAAAGAAAGAATGGGTGACGTTTCGGTTTGAGACCCTTCTTTACACCTTGTATCTTTTTGTGTCTACCCAGCGCGTGATGTTCCAACATACTGTCCAGGCCCCTGCGATCAATCCTTGATGGCTCCAAGTACAATTCAGGTCTGCTTTGTCCAGTCTGCACGCTTTGTTTAACTAGCCTAGTAAATTACTGTCAGCTTTCACATCTTTGCTGACTTTATCCTCTTCTGGGTCTTCTTAAATGGAGCAATCTGTTTCATAATTAGAGCCATAGTCATACAACACAGAAATAGACCCTTTGGCTCCATGCCAACCAAAATACCTATTAGGCTCGTTGTTATAGTACCCACCTCTGGCAGCTTTTTCCATATACCCACCACCGTTTGTGTGAAAAAATTGCCCCTCGTGTCGCCACATTTCCCCTCTCACCTTAAATCTCTGTCCTCAGGTTATTGATTCCCAACTCTGGTTAAAAGACTGAGTAATTGTTGGATTCCTGCTGAATTTTGAATTTCTCACTAACTCTGACGTGGTAGACTCTAGCAAGTATCAGAATGTGGCGACACTTTACTTTTTAATGATACCAATACTCAGTGATAATTCAATTGACATGATGTGTTAATTCAATACATTTGCATCATACCTGGCTCCATGGCCCAGTAAACCAGCTAAAGTTCTCATTGCATGGAACAATGTTGCAAGTTTGGACATCTGCTGGCTTTTCATTTCCACAGCCTTCTAAAGGTAAACTACTGATGTGATTCATCAAACACACCACTGATCTCGTTTGGATGCCGTTCCCACACTCTGCAGAACACTACAGTAGGACAAAATTAAAATAATTAGCAACCTATCAATGACAATAATCATATCACATTGAAGCCATTTTTCTTTTTGCAACTGGGACAGGGGATAAAGGATATGAAAGCTAGGGCAGTGGGATGTGTCTCCCGCAAGATGTTTAGTTTATAGTTTAATTTTTATTATTGCCACATGTAGCGAGATGCAGTGAGAAGCTTGCTATCCATTCAAATCACACTTTACACAAGTACAGGTGCACAACCTTTCATCCGAAATTCCAAATAACGAAAAGCTCCAAATAGCGGACATTTTTTCGGTCCTTGAAGAAAGGTCCTTGAAGACGTTCACCGAGGGCGGCCCGCAGAGGTGACAGCGGAACCTCCGGTCGGTCCTCGAAGAAAGGGGAACTAAATCCCCATTCATAAAAGAGGTGAGGGTATATTGCGTGGGAGGGTTAATAATTGACAATCTGATGCTGCCTGCCCGCTGAGTTAAAAAGTTCCCACGGTAGACTCACGATACACATTGTATCGTGAGTCTTGCGTGGGAACTTTTTAACTCGGCGAGCAGGCAGCAGCAGATTGTCGCTCCCTTCAGTTTCTCTGGAGTTGGAGGGACAGGGAGACACAACGGCTTTTGAGAATGGTGGGCAATCACTTCCAAAGTTCTGCCCACACAGTCAGTACACCTCTCCTACACTTGTCTCCCGCACTAAGATCATCTCGCAGAGAATGATCCCAGCCTAACCCTCCCTATTCTGCAAGAAAAAAACTACATTGAAGACTCAAACTCGCGATCGAGTAACTGCCGGGATCGAGGCGCAAACTCGCGACCTTGCGGATATGAGCCGAGCACTCTACCACTGCGCCAGCCGTTAAAATCTACGCTAAAAATCTTCCATTCCGAAAGCCGAAAAATTCCGAATTACGAAAAGTGTCTGATCCCAAGGCATTCAGATAAAAGGTTGTGCACCTGTACAATAAATCCTCTACTGTAATAACACAGAGAGCCGCATATTGCAACTTCTAAATCTATGAAAAGTGATTCATTTATTGTTACCACAAAGCACATTGGATATTTTGTGCACAACAGGATCCTGATGGTTTCTGAAGTGGGAGATCAGGAACTTGGCTGGGCTCTGACAGAAGATTTTGCACCTTTATTACCCCCAGATATGATGCCTGAAGAATGGTGGATAAGTGGTGTTGTTCCTTTTTTAAGAGCTGCAGTGCTAAGTCAGGTAACACATCCGATGAGCCTTCCTTCACTGGTATGGAAATTATTGAGAAAGTCTTAAGAGATAGGATTCATGTACATTTGGAAAAACTGGGGTTGATCAGCAAAAACGTTTCAACAGAGGGTGCCTAGTATGTTGAACTCATTGCCTGTGAGGGTGGTGGAGGCTGTTCTCTCATCACATGAACAAAGTGGTTGTATAGAGTCATGGAATCACAGAGGCATAGTCATACAGCGTGAAAACAGGCACTTCCCCAATTTGCCCATGCCGACCAACATACCCCATCTAAACTAGTCCCATCTGCTTGTGTTTGGCCCATATCCTATTCATGTACATGTTTCTTTAACATCATAGTACCTGCCTCAACTACCTCCTCCAGCAGATCATTCCATACATCCGTTTGTGTAAGAAAGGTGCCCCCTGGTTCCTGTTGAATCTTTCCCTCCTCACCTTAAACCTATGTCCTCTGGTTCTCAATAGCCCAAATCAAGGGGATGTGCATGGTAAATGCCATGACTTGCAGGGCTCCAGATTTAGTGCTGGTGAGTGGGATTTAGGTTGGTTAGCTTTGTCATTGACCAGCACCAACGTGATAGTCAAATGTCTTCCACCTGCCTGATGGTACGATTGTAGTCTGAAGTCATGTGAAATACCTAATAATGTTCCTTACCCTTGGACTCCAATCTGTGTGGAACCAACTCTTTGCGCAAGGGCCCCTGTCACAATTTTCAGTGTCGGCAGGCTTCAACTGCATGTTGCATTCTTCATCGTCAACGATGTCGCCAAGGTTGTCAATGCACTTTACATCCCGGAGGCGCTGCCCCACTCCGCAAGGCACCGAGCACTGTCACAAGGGCGAGAAGAAAAATAAGTTGTAAATAAACTGATAAAGAAGTTCTTGAAAACACACAATATCAGAACGGAACCATTCTGTTCACATTCTTCTGACCGACTGCTTATAGTTTTATGTTTGTTGTAATTGGAGACGACCCTGGAACTCCTCAGGCAGAGTTCTTTGATATAAATGTGGCACAGTGGAGACAACATCTCTCTTCGACTCGGGATGGACATCCCAAATCACTCATTTTAACATTATGTGGCCAAGAAAGGTTCCCTTTAGTGTATAGGTGAGTAGTAGAATCGAGAAGCAGGCGATGGGAATATGTCGAGAATAAATTGTGACTGGTTTTGGATTAGTTAGTGGGTGGTTGGTGATTGGTGCAGTCTCGGTGAGGTTAAATGGTTTGTTTGTGTGATGAGACTATTAAATCCATTTCAATTTGCAATTTCAAAAGGCAGGGAGCATGCTGGAATAAGGGGCTTTGGGATTAGAGTCATAGAGTCATACTGCACGCAAGGAGGCCCTTTGGCACAATGGGTCCATGCCCCTTCTAACCCAGTCTAGTTTCCCCGTGATTTGCCCATATCCCTCTAAACCTTTCCTATCCAAATGGCTGCATTGTGAAATTATAGGTGACTAATGGATGGGTGAAGCAAGTGAAAGAGTGCTTTGTTTTGCCCAAATGTTCATTTTCAATTCACATTCTCGCTCCTGCTGACCAATAATGTCTGCAGGTTTTCATTCAGAAGGGGTGCGGCACAGTGGCGCAGCGGTAAAGTTGCTGCCTTACAGCGCCAGAGACTTGGCTTCAATCCTGCCTGAAGGTGCTGTCTGTGACCGCATGATCTTTCTCCGGGTGCTCCGGTTTCCTCCCACATCCCAAAGACTAGCAGGTCTGTAGGTTAATTGGCCTTTGTAAATTGTCCCTAGTAAGTAGGATAGTGTACGGGCAATTGCTGATCATCGTGTACTCGGTATCCACGCTGTATCTCTACATTAAACCAAAATGGAGTTCTCACAGACTAAACTGAATCCTACATTTGATTATTTCCTGTAGCAAAGGCAACTAAAATGTTTGATAATTAGAGCCACTAATGGCAATTATGTCATTGAAATTATGAAAGCCAGTTTATGGCTACAATTGGTTGGTTTGAAACAGACCAGTCAAACATAGTTAGTTTTCAGAAGGCAGTGAGCTATTGATTTTGGGACCTACATCAAAAGATTTATAGACCCACAATGAAACAAATTACATAGTAATGAAAATACAAGATGGAATTTAACTCTGAAGCAGGGTCTCGACCCGAAACGTCACCCATTCCTTCTCTCTCGAGATGCTTCATGACCCACTGAATTACTCCAGCTTTTTGTGTCCACTTAAGGTATTTAACTCTCCTCGCTAATTCTATATATGTCGTTGAATATTGTACCTCATGATACTGTTTTTTTTTTTTTTAAGTTGATCCACCCAACAGTACAGCTATGGTAATTATCCTGTAAAATACTATGCCTAATGCCTGGTCTGCACAAGCCTTCTGTAAAATACTCGAGCTCACGATAATGGAGCCTTAATGATATAGTCAACCTTACCTAACCTCTTAAATGCTGAGCTGCCAAGACAGCTGCCAGATTCAAGAAAAAGCCTTGTTAATCTTGGAAAATGCAGCCTGCACAATGTAACCAGAGTCCTCTGGTGGTTTTGTAGGCAGACTGGGTGAATCAAACAGTTTACCCATAATCACAATGATGGGTCCCAAAATGATATCTGATATAATATCTGAAATATTGGTCAGTGAGACCAGTAGAGCTTCTCCAGGATCAGGATAATTATATAGTTTGGTGTAATTTAGTTACAGCATGGAAAAAGCCCACCGAGTCCACACTGTACACAGCGATCACCCGTACACTAGTTCTATCCCACATACAAGGGACAATTTCCACAAGCCCATTAGCCTACAAACCTGCATGTCTTTGGAATGTGGGAGAAAACCGGAACGCCTGGAGAAAACCCATGCAATCACAGGGAGACCGTACAAACTCTGAATAGACAGCACTCGTAGTCAGGATTGAACCTGGATCTTGGCGCTGTGAGAGCATCTCTAGTGCTGCGCCACTGTTCTGCCCGTCTGCTGCCATCCTGAGCTCCCACCATGTGAAATACCCAGATACGTCCACACCTGCGGATCTGCTGGTGGGGATGATGTGCGAGCTGGCTGGGTTACTACTTGCTCAGGTTTAGCCGGGTGTGTTAGAATGAATATCTGGATAGCAAAGCTACAGGTAGCTGCCTGCCTTTTAAGTTCATTGCCAATTCAATAATTAAGTTTGCTGATGACACTGTGGTGGTGGGCCTGATCTCAGACAATGATGAGAGGGCATACCGGGAGGAGGTGGCTGATCTAGCACTCTGGTGCCAGGAGAACAGCCTCCTCTTGAACATCAAAAAAACGAAGGAGCTGATCATGGACTTTAGGAGGGCACATCATCCGAGGACGTACACTCCATTGAGTATAAATGGGGATCCTGTGGATAGGGTGAACTGTTTTAAATATCTGGGAGTCCACATCTCTGAGGATATGACATGGTCATCACACGCCTCAGCACTGGTGAGCAAGGCAAGGCAGCGCCTTTACCACCTCAAGCAATTGAGGAAATTCAGAGTGTCTCCGAGGATCCTCCAGTGCTTCTACGCAGCGGCGGTGGAAAGCATCTTGTCCGGGAACATTACCATCTGGTTCGGGAATTGCTCTGCCAAGGACAAGAAGGCTCTGCAGAGAGTAGTGCGTTCGGCCGAACGCACTATGGGAACTTCACTCACCCCCCTGCAGGAACTATACAACAGGAGGTGCAACTCCAGAGCAAACAAAATCATGAGAGACCTCTTCCACCCCTGCAACGGACTGTTCCAGCCGCTACGGTCAGGCAAACGCCTCCGTTGCCATGCAGTGAGAACGGAGAGGTTGAGAAGGAGTTTCTTCCCAGAGGCAATTCGGACTGTAAACGCCTTTCTCACCAGGGACTAACTGTACAGAACGTTTTTTCCTTCTATTATTTATTATATAAAATAATATGTGTGTTATGATTGTGTTTATAATTTGTTTGGTTGTTTTGTTGTTCCGCGAGCATTGCCACTTTCATTTCACTGCACATCTCGTATGTGTATGTGACAAATAAAACTTGACTTGACTTGACTTGACTTGAAGTTTAGAGCTACAGCTATCTGACCAGTCAATTGGCCCGTGTGTGGACGTGACGTCGAAGGACGAGAAGCCGAAGCAAAGAAGTGGAAACCAAATAACCAAACGGAAACAAAGCCGAAAAGCCAACCAACTGAAAGCGTGGGACGCCTAAAAGCCAACTCACCGAAAGGCCGCTCTGCCAAAACGCCAACTAACTGAAAGGCTGCATCGCCTAAAAGCCAACTTACCGCAAGGCCGCTGCGCCAAAAAGTCAAATAACGATCCAGTCTTCCCCCGGCCAGTGATGTGATGGACGTGGGGATCTTGACCAATCGCTGACAAGTCCCGCCCCCGGCGACGTCATGTCCGTTATTTGGCTTTTCGGCACAGCGGCCTATCGGTGAGTTGGCTTCTAGGCGGCGCGGCCTATCGGTTAGTTGGTGTTTTGGCGTAGCAGCCTTTCGGTTAGTTGGCTTTTAGGCTTTGTTTCTGTTCGGTTATTTGGCTTCCACTTCTTTGCTTCGGCTTCTCGTCCTTTGACGCCACATCCGGGTACCAATTGGCCAAGAGCAACTCCAGGAAGTATTAACTGTCTATCTATTTACTGGTTTACACCTTTCCTCTCTAGTCAGTTCCTCTATTTAAATTCCCATTAATTCAGAGCCGTTGGGCTGTATCTCACTAAACCAAACCTCTTAACCAAACTTCCACAGCTGGATGAGATTATGAGATAATAATTGACAGATGATCTGCAAGTTTTCCGAATTAGATGCTTTCAGCAGTGTATGGCCTATATACAGCGCATTCAAAAAGTATTCAGACCCCTTCACTTTTCCCACATTTTGTTAAGTTACAGCCTTATTTTAACATGGATTAAATTCATTTATCATCAATCTATACACAATACCCCATAATAAAAAAGCAAAAACAGGTGTTTAGAAATTTTTGCAAAGTAATTAAAAAGAAACTGAAATATCACATTTACACAAGTATTCAGACCCTTTACTCAGTACTTTGTTGAGGCACCTTTGGCAGTGATTACAGCCTCTTGGGTCTGACGCTACAAGCTTGGCACACCTGTATTTGGGTAATTTCTCACATTCTTCTCTTCAGATCCTCTCAAGCTCTGTCAGGTTGGATGGGGAGCGTCGATGCACAGCTGTTTTTCAGGTCCCTCCAGAGATGTTCGATCGGGTTCAAGTCTGGGCTGCGGCTGGGCCATTCAAGGATATTCACAGACTTGTTACGAAGCCACTCTTGTGTTATCCTGGCTGTGTGCTTATGGTCGTTGTCCTGTTGGAAGGTGAACCTCCGCCCCAGTCTGAGGTCCAGAATGCTCTGGACCAGGTTTTCATCAACGATCTCTCTGTACTTTGCTCCATTCATCCTTCCCTCGATCCTGACTTGTCTCCCGGTTTCTGCCGCTGAAAAACATCCCCACAGGATGATGCTGCCACCACCATGCTTCACCGTAGGTATGGTATTGGTCAGGTTACGAGTGGTGCAAGGTTTCCCCCAGACGTGACGCTTGGCATTCAGGCCAAAGAGTTGAATCTTGGTTTCATCACACCAGAGATTCTTGTTTCTCAAGCCTTTTGTTAAGCCCCAAGTGGGCTGTTGTGTGCCTTTTACTGAGGAGTGGCTTCCGTCTGGCCACTCTACCGTAAAGGCCTGATTGGTGGAGTGCTGCAGATATAGTTGTCCTTCTGGAAGGTTCTCCCATCTCCACTGAGGAACTCTGGAGCTCTGTCAGAGTGACCATTGGGTTCTTGGTCATATCCCTGACCAAGGCCCTTCTCCCCCGACTGCTCAGTTTGGCCGGGCGGCCAGCTCTATGAAGAGTCCTGGTGGATTCAAAGTTCTTCCATTTAAGAATGACGGAGGCCACTGTGCTCTTTGGGATCTGCAATGCTGCAGAAATTGTTTTATACCCTTCCCCAGATCTGTGTCTTGACACAAGCCTGTTTTGGAGGTCTACGGACAATTCCTTTGTCTTCATGGTTTGATTTTTGCTCTGACATGCACTGTCAACTGTGGGACCTTATAGAGACAGGTCCCTATATAGACAGCCTTTACAAATCATGTCCAATTAATTTAATTTACTACTGGTGGACTCCAATCAAGTTGTAGAAACATCTCAAGAATAATCAATGAAAACAGGGTGAACCTAAGCTCAATTTTGAGTGTCATAGCAAAGGGTCTGAATACTTATGTAAATGTGATATTTCAGTTATTTATTTTTAATTACCTTGCAAAAATATCTAAGCACGTGTTTTCGCTTCTTCATTCTGGATTATTGTGTGTAGATTGATGATTAAAAAAAAAGAATCCATTTGAAAATAAGGCTGTAACGTAACAAAATCTGGAAAAATGAATGGGTCCGAATACTTTCTGAATACACTGTAGGAATCAGGCTGGACTGATTAATGATAGGATACCGCTTTAGATGTTTGATAAGATTGGTGGCACGGCGGCACAGCTGGTAGAGCTACTGCCATACATCGCCAGAGACCCAGGTTCAATCTTGACCTCGGGTGTTGTCTGTGCGGAGTTTGTATGTTCGTCCTGTGATCGTTGGGTTTTTTTCTGGGTGCTCTGGTTTCTGTCCACATCCCAAAAATGTGCGGGTTTGTGTATTAACTGGTCTCTGTAAATTGCTCCCAGTGTGCAGGGATAGGATGTGAAAGAGGGCTGACATAAAACCTAGTGTGTGAATGGGTGATCGATGGCCTGCATGAATTTGGTGGGTCCAAGGGTCCTGTTTCCCAGCTGTAGCTCTAAGCTAAAAAGATCCCGACCATTGCCGTACCAAATTATTGCAACAATTATTAAGGATCAGCCTTTACAATTTCAACCGCTGCCTGTCCAAATGTTGATACAAGTCTTTTTCTTGGGCGTACAGTCGACTTGTTTTCTCTAGCAAAACATTTCAGCTGCTGGGAGATCTAGTGAGCACACTGAGGGTTCACTCAGGGGCATTGACTCAGGGGCATTCTGGGTGTTAGGGGTTATGGGAAGAAGGCAGGAGAATGGGGTTAAGTGGGTAAGATAGATCAACCATGATTGAATGATAGAGTAGACTTGTTGGGCCATATGGCCTAATTCTTCCCCTATCACTTACAAACTTCCAATATTGTGAAGATACTGGCTTCCATGAAATCAGTAAGGTGAGTTGTGGGATGGTGATGCCAGTCCGTTACTGGATTGATGTCTCAAAATCAGACCTAGAACTGCCACAGGCTAAGTAAGTTGTGGCATGAGTTGGACCTGGGGTATGCTGGATGTGTTACTGGATGCATGGCTACCATGTGCAAGCAACTGATTTGATTAATAGAGTCGCAGAGAATGGAAACAGATCCTGCAGCCCAACTCATCCATGCCAAACCTGATGCCACATCTAAGCCAGTCACATATGCCGGCATTTGGCCCATATCCCTCTAAATCTTTCAAATCCAAGTACCTGTCCAAGTTTTAAATGTTGTTGTTGTACCTCCTTCAACCACTTCCTGCACTGCAAAAGGACACAACGTGCTGGAGTGACTAAGCGGGTCAGGCAGCATCTCTGGAGAACATGGATAGTTGACGTTTTGGCTGGTGACCATAGAGTGAGTTTAGTTTATTGTCACGTGTACAATAAACTAAACTCAACACAAGTGTCACGACCCGAAACGTCACCTCTCCTTCTTCAGACAACACCGTGTTCCATAAACTCACCACCCTCTGAACTCTCAGATAAAATACCCTACACATGGGAGGTGAATCATTGCCTTGCTCTGTGATTACTCGAAGCTTGTATTGACTAATGTTCAGTACTGATGAAAGGCAATGGTTCCTCGGTTACCCTACCACAGAGGTTCAGAGAGAGATGATGTCAGTGTAAGACTGTGTGTGGCCTCTGTTTATGCCAATTGCTTCTGTCAATGCTCCCACCAGTTGGTTTTACCTCGCTCCACTCTGTCCTGATGTGCCACTCGCTGCAGATTTTCAACTGGCAAGTGGTTGTCGTTTCAGGTCTCTCGAGGTGCCGGCATCTTTCAGGCTGCACACTGGTCGTTCGATTGGTGTAGACCTGCCTGCAAAGAACCTGCCGATGTTGTATCCCAGGTCCACATGTCTTGCTGCATTCAGACCATTCACCCAGGTCCCAGCTTTGAGAAAAGTAAGAATATGGGTTTACATACGTGAGATCCTTCCAAGTGGGAAACTATCAGAAAGAACTACTAATATTTCTGATACTTCTGACATTGTTATAACATTGTCCAAGTGCATCATTGTGTGAATAAACATGTTAATATTTAGAAACAAGGAACCACAGATACTGGTTTGCAAAAACTACACACAAAATGCTGGAGGAAACTCAACAGATCAGGTAGCATGGCTGAAGAACATGGATAGGTGATGTTCGGGAGAGGACCCTTCTTCAGTCTGAGAACTTTAGACTTTGAGATACAGTGAGGAAACAAGGGCTCCGGCCCACCAAACACGTGCTGCCCAGCGATCCCCATACACTAGCACTATCCTACACACTAGGGGCAATTTACAATATTACTGAAGCCAATTAACCTACAAACCTGGACGGCTTTGGAGTGTGGTAGGAAACCGGATCACCCGGAGAAAACCCACGCAGTCACAGGGAGAACATACAAACTTCGTACCAACAGCAACCATAGTCAGGATCAAACTCGGGTCTCTGGCGCTGTACTGCAGCCACTCTACCACTGCGTCACTGTGCCGCCCAAACGTCGGAAGAAGGTCGTGACCCAAAACATCACCTATCTATGTTTTCCAAGGATGCTCACTGACCCTCTGAGTTACTCCAGAATGTTGCGTCTTTATTCTATGTTAATATTTCTAGCTTACACTTGTCAGTGAAGTTCATGCAATCAGGAAAGAAAGAATAAAAAGCAAAAACAGGAAAAAAAGGTAAATGGACATTACGAAAATACTCTTTACACAAATTCTGATGTCCTGTAGTTTCTAAAACTGAATGGTTGATTTAAAAACTTTTGAACAAAGTGGCTTCTTGTGGAGCTAGATATTTGCGCCTGCTTTCAGGACAGGAGGTCCTTTCGCCAAGATTCTTTTCATCACTATTTCCAGGGATTCTGTGTAAAATGGCATCACAGAGAAAATGTGGTAAAGAAGGTTTTTGGTACATTGGTCTTCATCAGCTAGGGAACTGAGTATAGCAGTTGGGATGCTACATTGTAGTTGTTCAAGAAATTAGTGAGACCACATTTTGAGTATTGTGTTCAGTTTTGGTCAACTTGCTACAGGAAGAATGTTGTTATGCTAGAAAGAGAGCTGAGATGATTTACAGGATGGTGCCAGGACATGAGGGCCTGAACTATAGGGACAATTTAGGCAACCTAGGACTTTATTTCTTGGACTGCAGGAGGCTAAGGAGTGATCTTACAAAGGTATATAAATTCATGTTGCAGTTGTATAAGACATTGGTGAGACCGCATTTAGAATATTGTGTTCAGTTCTGGGCACCATGTTATGGGAAAGATATTATCAAGCTTGAAAGGGTTCAGAAAAGATTTACGAGGATGTTGCCAGGACTTGAGGGTGTGAGATTTAGCGAGAGGTTGAGTAGGCTGGGTCTCTATTCCTTGGAGCGCAGAAGGATGAGGAGTGATCTTATAGAGGTGTACAAAATCATGAGAGGAATAGACCGGGTAGATGCACAAAGTCTCTTGCCCAGTATCGAGGACCAGATGACATAGATTCAAGGTGAAGGGGAAAAGATTTAATAGGAATCCAAGGGGTAACCTTTTCACACAAAGGGTGGTGGGTGTATGGAACAAGCTGCCAGAGGAGGCAGTTAAGGCTGTCTCTTAAACTAACCATTTAAGAAACAGTTACAGGGAAAGGGAAAGGGCAGGTTTGGAGGGATATGGACCAAGTGCAGGCAAGTGGGACTAGCGTAGCTGGGACATTGTTGGCCGGTGTGGGCAAGTTGGGCCAAAGGGCCTGTTTACACACTGTATCACTCTATGACTCTATGAAGGGAATTGATAGGGTAAATGCACAGACTCTTTTACCCAGAGTGGGGGAATCAACAACCAGTGGACATAGGTTTAAGATGAGAGGGCAAAGGTTTAATAGGAACTTTTTCAATCTGAGATTGGTGGGTACATGGAAGCAGGTACCGGAGCAGGTAGTTGAAGCAGGTACAATAACAAAATGTAATAGACACTTAGACAGGTACATGGATATGAAAAGTTTACAGGGATATATAGCCAAAATGAGGGAAGTGAGATTAGCTTGGATGGGGCATCTTGATCGGCATAGACAATTTGGGCTGAAGCGTTTGTTTCCATGCTGTGTGATTATGACTTCAATGACTATTGCAGATGATGGGGAAAAGCATGCATGTAATCCATCCACAGTGTCTTTAACTTTCATGTCACATGCAAAATCAAAGAGAGGAAAGCGTTTGTTCCTTATTCCCTGAAACCCGCTGAGTGATACAAACAACAAAGAGATTAAAAAACTAAAAGCAGGGTATTCAAATCTATTTTTAAATCATTTTAAATGACCTTCATGAAGTTACGACTTGCTGTTGGACAAGTTTTGCAAAGTTTCTCCAATGTGTGTCCTTGCAGATGCTAAATACATTATTTTAACTTCAGATTATGGCTAGTGGGGGAAATGGAAATTCTTCAAATGGGCTGGTGGCTGGAACTGAAGTATTTCACTAGACTACAAGAGAGAGCTTTAATTCTGTACCCCCACCAACACACCCTGTGCTTATGCTGGGAAAAGCAAGTTTCCATGCCTACCCTAACCAACCTATAAATCCTCATCTTGACAAGCAACCAGCAAGCCACCCCAAAAGATCAGATCAAAATTGTTCCTATCATGACCAATGCCATTCAATAAAGCCACCAGTGAAGAACATTTGTTATACATTTAAGCAGAAAACATTGCTTCCATTTTTACTGCATCTGCTCAATCTCCAGTGGTTACTTGTTATTACATTGCAATTTCATAGCCTTCATGGGACTTTGATTAAGTCTCTGTTTCTGCTGGCCCCTGGTTGGATTGCATCCAAACTATGGAGACTGTTCTCCAGGTTTATGAAGGGCTCCATTTAAAACAAAATTGAGTAAAGTTTATTCTGTGTGCGATTACACTGTATTTCGCCTTCAGATCAACTGCAGATAAATACACAATAGGTATATTTTTGGTTCAGACCAGTTATTGTAATAAGCGACGTCTTTGTGAACGTACTAAGCTGGGCATGGCTGTGTGTTGCAAGCTTCCTCCTCTGGTGTTGGCCTCATTGTAATTTCACACAAGTTTTCAGATACTTCTTCATGTGTATTCCTGTTAACACACTTAAAAATGAGAACACGGCTCCCTAAAAATCAAGAAAAGATATTCATTATTAACAAGGGCAGCGCCTACTCTGCATAACTTCTTAATGAATATAATGCATCAAAAATTAAGCAGTCAACAAACATTTTCAGCTTTAGCGATGAGCATTGTATCAGGACTTCAATTTTCCATTGAATGGGGGTAAATTTTGTTGATCTAGGTTGTTAGAAGCCAGAGAGTTGAGGTATTTGTCAACCATGATCTAATTAAATGGCAGAACAAATTTGAGAGCCTATATGAGCTCTTATATGAGCATATATTCTCTTTCATTCATAATTTGATGAGCATGTTGAATTGGCAGGATATGTCTTGGAAATTCCAACCACTAACTAACCACTAACCACCAATAAAGAGCAGCACAGTGGCGCTGCGGTGTAGTGCCAGAGACCCAGGTTCAATCCCTCATGTGTAGGATAGTGTTAGTGTATGGGGTGATTGCTGGTTGGGTCAGACTTTTCCGCGCTGTTTCTCTAAAGTCTAAAGTAAAGTCAAGAGCATCTCAATTGGTTGCAACAACATGAACTTCCGTCGTGAACACGAATGAGCAAAGTTAAGGAATTACAAATGGAATCACATCTGATTAATGGAAATGGGCCATGAGGTTGTTGTTGTCCAATTTGCAGCCGGTAGTTACTTTGCATCTAGCATCTTATAATAGACAAGGCTCTGAACGGCCATTTGTGTTTATTATACAGTGGTGTGCAGCGTGAGTTACGAAGAACTGATCACCTTAGTGTTTTAGAATCCTCTGATCTGAAATGTAATGCCCCTGTCCCACTTAGGAAACCTGAACGGAAACCTCTGGAGACTTTGCGCCCCACCCAAGGTTTCCGAGCGGTTCCCGGAGGTTGCAGGTGGTTGCCGGAGGTTGCAGGTAGTGGAAGCAGGTAGGGAGACTGACAAAAACCTCCGGGAATCTCCAGGAACCGCACGGAAACCTTGTGTGGGGCACAAAGTCTCCGGAGGTTTCCGTTCAGGTTTCCTAAGTGGGACGGGGCATAATAATAAAGCTTTTCTCAGCATTATTTCAGTTTCTCACTCTTCACTCAAAGTTTTTCACTTACAATCTTTTTGTACAATCACAATTGGGTCGGTTGCCTTATTACTAAACCTGATTTACATTGGCTATGCTTAATGGAAAGATCTGATTTTACTCAATCAAGGCGAAGCATGACACAGGGTTTCAATACCGGGCAGCAACACAACTTGCAGTGTCAGCATCACAATGTTGCTAGTTGTTTCCCAGACCATATGTCTTGTTTAATTAATTTAAAGGGGAGAGAAATACATTCTTCATAGACTAAGCTGCACTTCAAATTGGGTTGAAACTGGGTTCTCATCAGTGGAGCTGCGACAGCTTCAAGTTTCTTGGCAACAACATCACTGGCAACCTATCCTTGTCTCTTCACACATGATAGCGTGATCAAGAAAATAAATCAGTGTATGTACTTTCTTAGTGTTTAAGTTTCCAGACGATTCTTTCGAACGTGTACAGTTGTGCTGTAGAAAGTATTCGGACACGGTGTATCTCAGCCTGCTATGGTAACTGTTTTGCTCTTGACTGCCTGAACCTACAGAGTGGTGAACGTTGCCCAATCCATCACAGGCTCATCACTTCCTTCCATCTAATCCATCTTCAAGGAGTATTGCATCAAGAAGGCTGAAAATATCATCATGGATGCCTGCCACCCTGTACATTCCCTTTTCTCTCTTCTACATTCTGGGAGAAGACCCAGTAGCTTGAAAGCATGGACAGATTTAAGAACAGCTTCTTCTCCACTGCTCACAGACCCCAAAACGAAATCATTTCTTTCGCGCCCCATTACACTTAACTCTACCTCATACAAATATTTAATGAATATAATTTAGTATTATTTTTAAACTGTACCATTTTTGTACCAATCTGCTGTTTTACACTTCTTGTATTTACTATCGTATCTATCATGTGAAGAAGAAATTTCACTGCACCCTATGGTGCAGGACAATTGTCAAATCTGAATTTGAATGCGAATATAGCAAATAATTTTCTGTGTACAAATTGCTTTCATGTTCAGAGTAATTCTTGGAAATAATGAGAATATTCACATTATTTGCAACACGCAGAATGGCAGTTGTTGGGCATTTGCAAATAGATGAAAAAATATTGCACTGGATCACCTGATCCATCGCTTGCTCATTTTTGCTCAGGAATTACAGTTGTTTGTTGACCCCCTCCCCCCCACAGTCCCAATCATAAGTACTCAAAATTGCTGGAGAAACTCAGCGGGTGCAGCAGCATCTATGGAGCAAAGGAAATGGGTGACATTTCGGGCCGAAACCCTTCTTCAGACTGATGGGGGGTGGGGGGGAGAAGGAAGGAAAAGGGGAGGAGGAGGAGCCCGAGGGCGGAGGGATGGGAGGAGACAGCTCGAGGGTTAAGGAAGGGGAGGAGACAGCAAGGGCTAGCAAAATTGGGAGAATTCAACGTTAATGCCATTAGGATGCAAACTGCCCAGGCGGAATATGAGGTGCTGTTCCTCCAATTTCCGGTGTTGCTCACTCTGGCAATGGAGGAGACCCAGGACAGAGAGGTCGGATTGGGAATGGGAGGAGGAGTTGAAGTGCTGAGCCACCGGGATGTCAGGTTGGTTATTGCGGACTGAGCGGAGGTGTTCGGCGAAACGATCGCCCAACCTACGCTTAGTCTCCCCGATGCAGATCAGCTGACATCTAGAGCAGCGGATGCAGTAGATGAAGTTGGAGGAGATACAGGTGAACCTTTGTCGCACCTGGAACGACTGCTTGGGTCCTTGAATGGAGTCGAGGGGGGAGGTGAAGGGACAGGTGTTGCATTTCTTGCGGTTGCAACGGAAAGTGCCCGGGGAGGAGGTGGTACGGGAGGGAAGGGAAAAATTGACAAGGGAGTTGTGGAGGGAGCAGTCTTCGCGGAAGGCAGACATGGGAGGAGATGGGAAGATGTGGCGAGTGGTGGGGTCACGTTGGAGGTGGCAGAAATGGCGGAGGATTATGTGTTGTATTTGCCGGCTGGTGGGGTCAAAGGTGAGGACCAGGGGGACTCTGCCCTTGTTGCGAGAGCGGGGATGGGGAAGAGAGCAGTGTTGCGTGGTGGTATGGATGAGACCATGGTGCAGCCTCATCTATGGTGGCGGAGGGGAATCCCCGTTCCCTGAAAGAACGAGGACATTTCCGATGCCCTGGTATGGAATGTCTCATCCCGGGATCAAATGCAGCGTAAGCGGAGGAATTGGGAGTAGGGGATGGAGTTTTACAGGGGGCAGGGTCAAGACGTGTAGTCCAGATAGCCAGGTGGGTCAGTTGGTTTGTAGTGTATGTCGGTCAGAAGTCTGTCCCCCGACGGACTGGTGAGGTCAAGAGCGTCGGAAATGGTCAATTGGAGTGCCGGGTGGAAGTTGGTGGTGAAGTGGATGAAGTCAGTCAGTTGTGAAGGTGCAGGAGGTGGCTCCAAAGCAAGGTCAACTGCAGGAGGTGCTGGGGATGGGGCCCTGGTACGTAGCAAATTGTTCAACACCGACAAAGAGGCAGACGTGCTGGGGCCCATGCGTGTGCCCATAGCTATGCCTTGTGTTTGGAGGAAATGGGAGGAGTCAAACGTAAAGTTGTTGAGGGTCAGGACAAACTCCGCTAGGCGGAGGAGAGTGCCAATGGCTGGGTATAGGTTGCTCCTCAGGTCGAGGAAGAACCGAAGGGCTTTGAGGCCATCCTGGTGGGGGATGGAGGTGTAGAGTGACTGGACATCCATGGTGAAGATGAGGGGGTGAGGGCCTAGAGAGTGGAATGCGTGGAGGCGGCGGAGAGTGTCTGAGGTGTCTAGAACATAGGTGGGAAGGGATTTGACCAAGGGGGATAGTATGGAGTCAAGGTATGTGGAGATGAGTTCGGTGGGGCATGAACAGGTAGAGACAATGGGTCTGCTGGGAGAGCCGGGTTTGTGGATTTTGGGGAGAAGGTAAAAACGGGCCGTGCGGGGCTGGGGAACGATGAGGTTGGAAGCTTGGTCGGGCAGGGCATGGGAATTGATGAAGTCGGTGATGGTGCTAGATATGGTGGCCTGGTGCTCGTCAGTGGGGTCATGGTCCAAGGGTAAGTAGGAGGAGGTGTCCGAGAGTTGGCGCGTGAGTCCCAATCATAGTTTGAATAACCAGTGTAAATTGTCTCCAATTGTGTAGGAGAGAGGTAGATTCAGGGTTAGTTGATGGAAGTATGGAAAAAATAGAATGGGCTTAGTATAAATGGGTGGTTCACACAAACTCCTTCGGCTAAAGAACTTGCTTATGTGCTGAGTGACTCTAACTGTAAAGAATTTGAATTAACACATATTAGAATTTTAGCTTGCCTTTTATACTGAAGTACTGGAAATATGTTTTCACATGAAAGTGCACTGTGGTATGGTTCAACACTATTGATGTAGATTCAATGGTAGTTCAAGTAATGCAAGAAAGGTGGATTTTTGTTGCATTCTAGCCAGTAGTTACATGTCAGTAGATAATAGAAATGTAATGACTGGATGCGGAAATTTGATCCATCTTACAGGAACCTCATAATATGAAAGAATCAAGAATTTTATGCCCTTGAAATGAATAAATGGAAAACTTTTGTTTCTCTGGAGGCAAGGTGAGAGGAGGGAAATAAAATAATTACAATTACACCCAGTTAGATCCTGTTGTTGGACACAGCTACCTTGGACAATACTGTTCATCGTACATAAATTTACTCCTTCCCATTCCCTACAAACATAATATTGCCATGTAATATTACCGTGTAATAGGCAGGATACTGGCTTGTGTAAAATAACTCAACGAGACCCTTACAGTTACCGAGTCTGTGATTGTGTGGAGAGGCTCATGAAGGACAGTTATTCCAAAATGAAAGATTTTTAGTTGTTGGCTAATCATAAACCCACCCTCACCTGGCCTTCCCATATTCAGGTACTTCCTCTACTCTAATGCCCAAAGTAAAGCTTCTGGCAATCCTGAATGAGCTGGCAGCCATTCTCAAGGCACTCCTTCTTCTCTTGTTACATGCCAGAAATACCTGACACACATTGGGATGAATCAATCTCACATTCTCAGACATGGTCAGCTGCCCTAGATACAGGTGCAGGCAGCACAGAAATACTGTTGCTGCCAGCAAGAAAAGACTGACATTAATGTTGCATCTTTCATGATCTTATGAAGTCCAATCTTTTTCTCTGATAATACACTTCTGTGGTTTTGGGACTTTCAATAGGTAGAGGAACATAGTAGGTAAATTGTGCACAGCAAGGCCCATCATTTAGGGTGGTACAGTGGCACAGCTGTAGATTTGCTGCCTTACAGCACCGGAGATCTGGGTACAATTACGACTGCGTGTGCTGTCTGTATGGAGTTTGTACGTTCTCCATGTGACCATGTGGGTTTTCTCCAGGTGTTCCAGTTTCCGGAGTTACAAGTTACAAATTTACAACTTGTAACTTGTCCCTGGTGTGTAGGATAGGCCATGTGTAGGAGGTGATCGCTTGTTGGAGCGGACCTGTAGGCCGGAAGGGCTGTTTCCACGCTATATCTCTAAAGTCTAAAGTAAAGTCTAATCATAGGTGATAAGTAAACAATGGGAATTATTGAGGGATATATTGTGGTCAGGAATTTGGAAGGACTCCATGCCAAAAAGTGGCATGGGGGCTTTTCTGTCTATCTTGGAGGAAAAAACATAGAAACATAGAAAATAGGTGCAGGAGTAGGCCATTTGGCCCTTCGAGCTAGCACCGCCATTCAATATGATCATGTCTGAACATCCAAAATCAGTACCCCATTCCTGCTTTTTCCCCATATCCCTTGATTCCTTTAGCCCTATGAGCTAAATCTCAGGACAATGAGGATTCAGTTTAATATCTACTCTCACAGACAGAAACCTATTCCATCCATTGCGTGTATATCACATCCTTAGAACGGCATTTTTCATCCACTGCTTCGAAGACTTTGGTCAGCATCAGTGATAAGCTTGCCATGTTTCCTGTCTTTGCAAACATTAACCCATTCGGCAAGCTTAGTCTCTACCATTTCGGTATTCCTTCACAGTTCAGAAAGTCATAACATGAAGTAAATGCTGTGAAATACACTGCATTTCAAGGACCAAGTACAAACAGGCCTATTATTCTTTTGTAGGTCACATATCTGACATGTATTTTGGAATGGTTTATTAGAATACTTGAGAAGAAGAGAAATCTCCAGTTATTAAAAACCATTGGCTGTTTTTTTTGGCAAAGTGTGACCAGGCGCATTGTTTCAGGGAATGTGAAGGAGCCACTGTCTGAAAGGCAGCAGCTTGAAAATGTAAAAGTATATCTCTTATTATAGACCATCCATTGATCCTATTTTAAAAAAGGTTCCAAACAACTTGCCCTTTATTACAGGGAGTTTTACCTGCATTGGCATTTGATTAAGTGTGTCTGTCAACTTCCGACCTTGCGGCTTGTCTAATGCACCCCACTTCAAATGCACAATGCACAATGTTATTTTGCACCGTATTGTCTCTGCTGTGGCTATCTCGAGATACCGAAACAATTTCTTGCATCAGTTACTCAAGAAAGTACTTGTGTGATAAAAGTATGTTATGGTACTGCTCTGGAGTACCCCTGCGGAAAGACATAGAAGGTAATGTTCAACCAGTTGTCACTGGTAGAGAAGATCTTAATTGGATGAAAATAGTGTGGGGACTGCAATAAGTGGGTGATCTGTTACATCCGATCACTGTCCTGCCAGCGATGATTCCTATTGACTCTAGAATGCTATTATAACAATCTGTTGCATTGACTACTTTAAAATATATGGCCACACACCAGGTTAAAATACAAGTTTCAATAAAGTGTTGCAAATATAACTCTGGCTTCTATGAATGAACAGATATTAGACAATTGTAAATTAGTAAATTAGGTATTAGTAAACTAATACTAAGTTCTAAATACTAATTTCCAACTAGTCCCCCTGACTGTCAGTCTGAAGAAGGTCTCAACGCGAAACGTCACCTATTCCTTTTCTCCAAAGATGCTGGCTGACCTGCTGAGTTACTCCAGTTTTTTTTGTCTAACTTAGACATTAGACAACTAGTTTTAGGTTTATTATGGTCACATTCAATTATTCAATTATACATTATTGTCACATGTACCAAGGTACAGTACAAATATTTGCTTTTTGCATGTCATCCGGTAAAATCACACTGCAGACTTCACCTTGGGAGTATACAAAGAGTCGCCACATTTCAGGCGCTGACATCGATTCAAAAGTTCTTAGTACCGTCTTATCTTCTCGCAACGATGAACCAGGCCTACTGTCGCCCATGGACATAGGTCCCTCTTCATTCTCGGTGGACCTCTTAATTTTCCTCTGAAACCCCTCTTAATCCTTACCCCTCTTTGAAGCGTTATTCACTGATTATCACTGGGTGGTTAACATGAACATTTCTGCTCTCATCACTCTACATTGTTAGAGTGGAGCGATGTGCTGCAGGACTGCTAAAGAACTACTTATTGCCCCGCAAGCACCATCTCGAGTCTCCAGATGCAAGAAATGTCGGCATCTTGATGCAGCCGCATCAGAGATGGAGCAGTGAAAGATAGCTGTTCTGTTGTTTAAAATTAGCTTCTTTATGGCAGGCAGTAAACTTTACAAAGTTGCTTTGCACATCTAACTCAGGCTTTGAAGTTCTGCTGACCTCAATAACCAGCATCAAGAGGGCAGTTACTTGATCTTCCTTGGCACCAGTCTTTCCCGCTATTAATGCTGCTGTAGTCTATTGAGGTTGTTTCATGGAATGTGTTGGAAAAGAAACATCAATGAACAGCAAGGCATAACTTTATACAGCCATATGTAAAATGCTATATAACTGGTGAAGAACGAAAATAAATCATAAAAGAATGTAATAAAAAAAAGGTTCGAAACGTCAAAAGCGACCTAGCGGTTTTATTAGACTTTCCTCCTAATCTATTCACCCTATCAGCAGAAATTAACAAAGGAAACACAATGTAACTCGCAGTTTGAACAGTAGAATATGAATCAGAGGTGGTAGTGAGCCAACCTTATACTTTTCCTCATTCTGGTAAACAAGAAACAGAAAAGTATTCATGGTCTCAAAAAGAGCAAAGAATGATGTTCCTAGGAATAGATACCTGGGTCATAAAGAAAAATGGGAAGTTTAGAAGTGCAGTGTTTGTGCAGAGTTGTTAAAAGTACTGAAATAAATTAACATGTATATTTAACTTCAATAGTAATGTTGAACAAGAGAATTGTCAGATTAGTAAATGTAACGTTATGAGTGACCATTAATAAATGTTCTTCAAATTAAAGATCTAACTAATTTAATAACTGGCACCAAGTAATAACTCTGGCTCAGGCCACTTAAATCAGCTGCCCTGGACATGTTATGACGGTTTTTTACTTGTATTTTAATGTTGCTGTTTTTACCTGCACTTTTTTTTTAAATTATTTGTACTGTTTTATCAGGAACTGGATTGTTTTTTTGTTTTTTTTCGATCGTTTTTTATTTTATGCGTGAAATGTTTAAGTTTTATGTGCGATGCTCAGGTATTCCCTGGGAAACGTCTTCTCATTTTGCACTGTACAACTGTTGCTTTGCAAGATGACAATAAAGGAATGATAAT
Organism: Leucoraja erinaceus; assembly: GCF_028641065.1. NCBI lineage: Eukaryota > Metazoa > Chordata > Chondrichthyes > Rajiformes > Rajidae > Leucoraja > Leucoraja erinaceus. The sequence goes on along the minus strand of NC_073377.1, from coordinate 122,398,311 downwards.
GACAATGAATGATAACTTGACTGTGTAAAGGTACGAGACTGAATTTGTTATTGCCAGATTTATCCAATTATAATTTAGTTCCAAAGAGCATATGAGGTAAGTCGAGAAAAAAAGTCTCCAATGAAACAGCTGCAAGAATGACTCTGGAAGGATAATTATAGATGGGCCAAATGGCTTTCCTCATCCATAATTATGTGATCCCTGCAAATCCTGGCATCCTAATCTGTGATTTTACACCCATTAACGTGAATGACCATATAATCACCTTGGCACCAGTTTGATTTCCAGAGGCAGACATCAGCACTAGGTCACTGGATATGCAATGGAAGTGAAACACTTTGTCAAGATGAATTCATGAAGTTTTACTTGAAAATAAGGACATGGTATTAATGAGAAATGTAAACAGCTGGATGAAAAATTGGTTTGGCACAGGAGGAGTAACTAAAACGAGGAAATAAGCTCAAAATGAAGGGCAACTAGATTTTTATAGGGACAATTCTGGATCCATTCTTACTCACATTATTCATAAAGAATGCAGCAGAGAGATTTCTTGTAAGATTGTAAAACTTGGTGCCGACAGCTCGCTATGTTCAGGAGTGAGTAGTGTTGGGCAGATGGTTAGACAAAAAATCTGGACAAATTTAACGGATGAGCCAAGGAATGTAGGAAGGAATCAATGAGGATAAAATGTACAAAGACAGCGGAAATCTGAAACATATGCAAAGGGAAGGGGCTGCAGTTTGGTTTTGATTAGTTAAGGCAAACAGGAAGATGATTTAGGCACAATTAAATTCACCATAAACATAAGAAGGTCGGCGTGGGTATTAGTCATAAACCTGGCTCTACAGTCGATTCATTGCAAAGTAATTAGTCAATAACTGAAGACATTTTATTTGAACACATCATTTATTAGTCAGGCTTAGATTTAACCTGGAGGCTAGATTCCCAAGTGCTGAGCTGCCCAAGCATTCATGCATTGAGAAATGGCAATTAAACAAGTTAAGGAGGATGCTAGTAATTATATTGACATTGCTATTTCATGATTTCAGGGTATTGAATGCACCTCCAAGTCAACCAATGAGTCCTGAAGAATAGCTGCAGTGGTTAAATCCCAAAACTAGATGGTGTATACCAAGAGTAATTTGATAAATGAAATAGTAATTCTTCAAAGCAAAGGTGACCTGCTGCAGACACCATCATAAGATCCCAAAAAACAAATCCCTTGGTCATGTGAAATAATTAATATTGAAATGCTTAGCCTGTGAAGATGATCTGTACAGAAAGTTCAGCTCCATTCTTCAGTCTTACAGGCCGCATAGAGGAGAGAAAGTGTTAGCACTAAGCATGTAAAGTTTCCAACCTGGATGCATGGAACAGGGCCCCAAGAGTTCTTTTGCATTAAACGTGTGATGCATTGGGGCAATCAATGCATTCTTTGTTCTTGGGTGCATCAATGCAATATTCTACTGCTTAAATACACATCGACATTTTGAACCTCACTACACACATCCAAGCATCACCTTACATATGGAACCAAAGCAAATAAGCTTTGAACAGTGCCCACGCAGACCAATTTCTGTTTAACTCTATTGCGTAATACATAATACATAATACCCTATGAGGAATTTAGAATCTGGAAGGATTCCCAGATGTAAAGTGTGTCAGGTACATTGCCAACAACTGCCTGCCACAGAATACTGCTGGTCAGTCTAACTCAGATGCACCAGCTAGCCAGCTTTCACACAGCCTCATGGTTCATTCCTTGCCCGACAAAGGGGAATGTATTCCAGCTAACAAGCTACACAAATGGATTTGCCAAAATATTTTATCCCTGATTTTTATTCTTGCAGGTTTCACTCATCCTTCCTCGAGTTGTCAAAAAGAATTCAGATTTGAGCAAAATAAAAGTGCTTCTCACATTATGGCTTCCATTTCATTAACTTTTCTCACGATGAACATTTTTGCACAGTAATTCATTTAACCGAAGATAGACACAAAAAGCTGGAGTGACTCAGCGGGACAGGCAGCATCTCTGGAGAGAAGGAATGGGTGACGTTTCTGGTCCAGACCTTTCTTCAGTCTCGACCCGATAAACATCACCCATTCCTTCTCTCCAGAGATGCTGCCTGTCCCGATGAGTTACTCCAGCTGTTTGTGTCTATCTTCGGTTTAAACCAGCATCTGCAGTTCTTTCCTACACAATTCATTTAATCTCGCCCTATGTCAAAACCTTTTAAAACATGGGGAAAAAATGACCTATCAGGTAAAGGCCAAATGTGCTGAATTATTTGCAAAGGTTACTTAAGTGCCAAAGTGCCATACAATAAATATAGAATTAAAAATGTTCAGATACTGTAAGGAACGTCCTTTGATTCTGCCCACAACATGATTGTGGCTTGGTCTAGATGGGTTAGAGTTGAGATCCTGGGCATATGACAATTGTGAAACAGGCTGAGTGGCGATGGTTGGAGGTACCTTCACACTGCAAATGAGTGAATGGCAGGCAGGTGGAGAAATAGGGATACTGCGGTGATGGGAAATGGGGAAGAATGCCTGGGAATCATGAAGAATAGGAAGCAGCAAGAAAGAAAGAAAAAAAGCGATGTGTGAAGGTGGGAGGCGCCTGAGGAAGTGGGAGAACAAAGGAAATGGTTGGGGCATTAGGGGGACTGAGGGAAATGAGGGTGGGATTAGTGTAAGGAGGAATGTGCATGCCTGCACATGAATGTGTGAAGGGGTGCTGACATTCTTAATCCCAAGAGATGCCAAAGAAAACACAAAATCTACAATGTTTCAATGTTTATGCTTCCTATGAACGTCCTTCCACTCTTTTTTTATCTTAACATCACAAAGCACAAATTATTTTCTACTTCAGCTATCAAATTTGATCATGCATGCATTTTTCCCTTCAGGTACGTACACTTTAGTTTGGCATGCTGCATATTCTCTCACCGCCTTGACAATATCCCATATCTATACTTGTCGAAGTATTTCCTCAATTTATAGTTTAGTTTATTGTCACTTGTACCAAGGTACAATGAGAAGCTTTTTGCTGCGTGCTATACAGTCAGCGGAAAGAGAGACATGATTACAATCGAGCCATCCACAGTGTACAGCAGGGGTCGGCAAACTTGTTCTGCATAGGGGCCAGGACGCATGTCTGTGAGCGGATAGCGGGCCACATCTATCATCACATACACATCTGGATCCCGCCCCCATCCCGGCCCGGATGGCAGGCATCAAATCACGTGTTCACCGGTAGACTAAAATGTTGGAGAAACTCAGCGGGTGAGGCAGCCTCGTGCAATCTTTGCACGTCTCACCTGCTGAGTTTCTCCAGCAGCTTTGTCAACCTTCGATTTTTCCAGCATCTGCAGTTTTTTCTTAAACGTGTTCACAGAAGGTGCGAGGCTGTGCCGGCAACTTTGCAGAGGATGCGGTACAGCCAGAGCACGGCCGCTGCTCGGGGCGCTCGGCGGGCCGGATGATTACGGGAAAAAAAATCCGCCTGCGGGCCGGATGATTTTGGGTTACGTGTCGCATTCGGCCCGGGGGCCGTAGGCTACCGACCCCTGGTGTACAGTTTCTGGACAAAGGGAGTAATGCACAGTGCAAGACAAAGTCCAGTAAAGTACAATTAAATGTTCAAGAAGGAACTGCAGATGCTGGAAAATCGAAGATACACAAGGACGAAGGTCTGAAGAAGGGTTTTGCCCCGAAACATCACCTATTTCCTTCGCTCCATAGATGCTGCTGCACTCGCTGAGTTTCTCCAGCATTTTTGTGTACCAAAGTACAATTAAATGTTGTCCAGTGGTTACCAATGAGATAGATGGTAGCTCAGGAAATTCAAAGGCTTCCCCTTTGCTTGATTGCTAGATTGACTGGCTCCACACTCAAACGAAAAATAAAATTCAGCTTTGTACAAGCCACAAGGGAACAATAGACAGCAAAGTCCGAACTGTGGCAATACCAGTTTTGGTGTGCCTCTGAGGTGCTGCTGGTTCAATACGATTTTCCAGTTATAAAGCTATCTGACAGGCATCAGATGTGCTGTTCCTACCATTACGTAGTGTTTCAGAAAGCCAAGAAATGGAAAATCTTTTTAGGTCTTTTTATGCCAACATTATTCTGACGGTGATGCTAACACGTAGAGCTTTATTCTGGGATGATAGTAAATTTGAAACCATTTCTCACCTTTACCGCAAGTGACAGTGCATTCCGTGCTTCCAACTTGTTTCCAGTTGAAATCACGCTTTTTCCGTGACCCTTCTCCCCAAGAGTTCCCACTTTCTTCAGGGTTCTTCTGGTATTCTCTGGACTGCAGCTGATTCGCATGGACCCCGCTTACAAAGTTTCCCACATCTCTTTCGCGGAGAACGTACACGTCACCATCGACGCCGTACGCCAACTGGCCATTGAGAGCTTCTTCTGGAACACGCAAAAAGATTTTAAAAGTTGCATGGTAGGGCTTTTTTTTAATCAAAATCCAGAATGGTACATTAGAGTGGGGCTTCTAGGTACAGTGGTGGTACAGTTGTTGGGTTCTTGGACTTCACAAGCCACAAGCCTGGACTAACAATCCAGAGTTCAGATCCACCATGGTAGCTGCAGAATTGGAATTAAGTTAATATGGACAAAATACAAACAGTCTGTCTCAGCAATGATAACCATAAACTTATCAGATTCCCATAAAAACCTAGATACAAGGAACAGCAGATGCTGGTTCACCAAGGAAAGACACAAAATGCTGGAATAGCTCAGTCGGGACCCTCATGTGAAGAAGGGTCCTGACCCGAAATGTCACCTGTCCATGTTCTCCAGGGATGCTGCCTGACCCACTGAATTACCCCAGCATTTTGTGTCTTTCCTTGGTAAACCAGCATATGCAGTTCCTTGTTTCCTCATTTTGACTGCTCCACTATGGATAGGGTAGGTTTAGAGGGATATGGGCCAAACACTAGTCCTAGTGGGGGCATGTTGGTTGGTGTGGGCAAGTTGGGCGAAAGAGCCATTTTCCAATCTGTATTACTCTATGATGCTGTGAAATCTCCTCAAGGAGAAAGAGACTGAAGAGGCCCGACCCCATATTCTCCAGGGATGCGGCTGGATCCGCTTAGTTATTCCATATTATGTGTCTTCCCATTAAATTCTGACTAGCTCTTCCTCATCCTGACGGTCGGGAAATCTGCTATCCTTCCCCAGTCTGGTCCACATCTACAAATCTAGAGCAATGTAATGCATTCTTAAAAATAACCCCTGAAATGGTTTGGTGAAGCACTTAGTACTCGAGCACTGCGGGGTGGGCAATAAACACTGTCCTAGTCAGCAATGCTCCATTCTGAGAAAGGAATAAATAGCTGTAAATGTGTTGTTGGAACCAAGAGGGAAAAGCTACTCATTCTTCAGAACAACTCTCAGCTGTCAACGAAAAAGGAATGTACATAAATCATCATCAATGACGTACTAACTTTACCAGTACTATGGACAAAGCTGCAAAATCATTTAGTTTCGTTTAGTTTAAAGATACAGCGCGAAAATAGGCCGTCGGCGTCAAACAGCGATTCCCGCACACTGATGCTACCCTACACACCTTAGAGACAATTTACAATTATACCAAAGCAATTAGCCTACAAGTCATTTGGAGTGTGGGAGGAAACCGGAGATCATGGAGGAAACCCAGGCAGGTCACAGGGAGAATGTACAAACTCTGTGCAGACAGCACCTGTAGTCTAGTTCTAGTTCTAGTTCTAGTTCTAGTTCTATGTTATCCCAGTTTCACATCCTGCACACTAGGAGCAATTTACTCAAGCCAATTAAATTACAAACAGCACTCATAGTCAGGATCGAACCTGGGTCATGTGTGCAGTAAGGCAGCGAGCGACTCTACCACTGTGCCACTGTGCCACCCTAGAGGTTTAGGCCCAAGATTTTTTAAACTGTATAGCTTTCCTACACCTACCTTCATAACAAATAATGTCAAGAAGAGTCGAGGAGTCATAAAATCATACAGCACGGAAACAGGCCCTTTGGCCCAACTCATGGTGACCAAGGCCCCCCAACTAAGATAGTCACATTCACTTGTGTTAGGCCTTCAGAACCTTTCCTATCCATGCACTTGTCCAAAGGTTTTAAACATTGTTAATTTATCTGCCGCAACCACATTCTCTGGCAGCTCATTCCCATATACCGACCACCCTCTGTGTGAAAAAATTGCCTCTCACGTTACACTATATTCTACACAGAATTCACATTTTTTTAATGAGAAAGGAGACAAAGTGATTAAAAAAAAAACGTTGGGTATACTGGCAAACAGACTAAGTTAATGATGATTCTCTGAAATATATGCAAGTTTCCCTCTGCATTTGTGAGGGAGTGGGGGGGAGCTCTGAGAAACTGTGTGGCATGCAATTAATGAACTGCAATACAAAAATAATGTAACCCTGAACCCTGAAATGAAAGCCAAGTGGATATATGGGCTGATAAATTCTAGAGTATCCAGGTAGTTGTGATAGACTGGTGTAGCCCCCTGGAGTGTCAAATAACATTTTGGTGGTAGATCCTATACTGTAAACTTTAATGGCACTGTAGACCTGGCTATTGACCTCTCTGCTATGGGAAACTATTTTATTTATTTCTCTCAAATCTTCTCTTCTCTGTAGGAAATAACCAATCCAAGCCAATACTTTGTTTTCACTAAATTTATCCATACCTGAAAACATCAGGGATGTTCAGGGAACCGGGGTCTGGCCTTTCACGGTCGGCTGTGGGATGCGCAGCCGGGGCACAAAGGTGGAGGGGCAAGGAGAGGTCGTTGTTTGCTAGTGGACCAAGGAAGGCGATGGCTGGAGGCCAGCAGCAGCTTGGGGCTTGCCTCAATCGGGCATGGCTCATAATAACTGGACTTGGAAAATGGTGCCTAAACATGAGGGCATGCAGACTCAGTAGATTATTTCTGTACAATTGCTAATCGGGGATGGTATGGCAATACTCTACTGATCTGTTTGTAAGAAAATAATTTCACTGTGCTTTAGTACTTTGCACATGTGACAATAAAGCATCATTGAACTACAGAGCCACCCTTGTAAACCTCTACATGGGCTATTGACAGTGATGGCCCCATAGCAGAAGCATGCACGTCGCAGGGCTTGAAACTGGAAGTATCCTGAGCTAATTCTGCTACCACCATCATCTCCTGTGACAAGTAATGGCTTCCACTGATTGCCGCCAGAAGCTTGCGTCCTTTACAGGACAGATGATGACAGCGAGGCCAATATTTGTAACAAGATGGATACGAAAAGAAGAAGATTGACAATGATTATGAAAACACATTTCCTTTTCCTTTGCCATTTCCTTTTGGTTTTGGTGAACATGCAACTTGGATAATAGTAAAAAAGATACCAAAAGCAAAATAGTTTAGGAAGTAGGGAGAAAAGACTTTTACCTAAATGACGACCCGTAGTAAGTGACAGAGAATGGCTGCTGACAACGTTGTCAGTTGGCAAAACATATTCAAAATGCACTTTTGGGTTTGCTTGTTGATATATCACCTGAAAAAAATGTAAATAAAGTAAAATTATGCATTCATACAACAATAAATAGAGTTGTTTGATGAATCAGAAAGGGGTCTGCAACATAACAAGACTTAACGAAAAAAAGACAGAAGTGATTTTGTTCGGCCCTAATGGCTGCCGTGAACCTCCCTTTGTTGACTTGGGTCCACTGGCAGTGTTCGTAAAGCCAACAGTTTTAAACCTGGGTTTTATGATGGACGGTGATTTTAAATTAGATAAACAAATAGGCGCAGTGGTTAAGTCCAGCTTCTTTCACCTAAGGAAGCTGGCAAAGGTGAAGCCCATTCTCGAGCGGCAGCATTTTGAAACAGTAATCCATGCCTTTATTTCATCTCGGCTGGATTACTGTAACGCACTCTCCTCTGGAGTCTCACGAGCTTCGTTGGCTCGTCTCTAGTTGGTCCAAAATGCTGCCGCTCGCCTTTGAACCGGAACTCGAAAGAGGGAGCACATTACGCCAATTTTGGCCTCCCTTCACTGGCTCCCAGTGCACTTTCGAATTCATTTTAAAATTATTTTATTTGTTTTTAAATCATTGAATGGCCTCGCCCCGCCTTACCTCTCTGAGCTGCTCCACCTATATGCTCCTGCCCGGTGCCTCAGGTCAGCGGATCAACGGCTCCTTGAGGTACCAAGGTCTAAGCGGAAGCTCAGAGGGGATAGAGCCTTTTCTGTTGCTGCCCCGGCACTCTGGAACACCTTGCCGCTGCAGATCAGACAGGCCCCTTCACTGTCCATCTTTAAATCCTCCCTAAAAACACACTTTTATTCACTGGCTTTCGACACTGGCTGAGACATTGTTCCTGTTTTTAGTGCTTTTAATGTCTTTTAATTTTTACTGTTTTTATAGTCCTGTCGTCTTAATGGTTTTAGTAGTTTGTAATAACTTTTTGTTGACTTCCCATGTACAGCACTTTGTGGTAACTGATGTTGTCTAAAAGCGCTTTATAAATAAAGTTATTATTATTATAAAATATTAGCTGACAGAAAATCAGATTATTTTACAGCATTACATAATACTTTCTGATATTTGTATTCTCTCTGCTTAAATGTCCATGATGTCCAATCAACTGTTGTCTTTCTTTGAACTCTCACCTGCAATTTCGAGGAATTGCTAATAAACTCCTTGTCTTTAACGTTTAGAGTTCTCTTGTTTAGTGGTCCTATCTGCAGACAGGCATTGGAACTGACGAAGGCTTCGTTCACTTCTAAAGATAAATATTGTAGCCTTTTTTTCATACTGAGATCTAATGTAATTTAGAATTAAACAAGGGACTAATGCCCCTGTCCCACTTAGGAAACTGGAACGAAAACCTCTGGAGACTTTGCGCCCCACCCAAGATTTCTGCGTGGTTCCTAGAGGTTCCCGGAGGTTTTTGTCAGTCTCCCTACCTGCTTCCACTACCTGCAACTTCCAGCAACCACCTGCAACCTCCGGGAACCGCACGGAAACCTTGGGTGGGGCACAAAGTCTCCAGAGGTTTCCGTTCAAGTTTCCTAAGTGGGACAGGGGCATTAGAACTAGATATACAATGTGGTGACAGCCACTGGCATTATTTACCATTGTCTGCGATAATAGAATTATATTATTATCCTCAACAACAAATCTAATGGTGGAAAGCATTGGTTGCCTGTTATAGAAAAGATCCCATGCCAATAACTTTCTCTCGAATTATGAAATGTGCACTTACTTTTTCTCAGTAAGTGTAACAATAATTTTCATTTAGGTCTGTTATATTTAAAGATATCTGGCTCCACAGATCTTTAATTACAAGTAAATTTGATCTTTAAATTCTCCCATGGGACACTTTGAAATACAGTTGTAAGTGCTGTCAAGCTTGCAGTATCCACGATCACAGTTTTTATATTGATATTAACCTTCATCACAATTGGTGACCTGCATGTTATGATAGGAATGATGCTGATGCTGTCATTTTCTCTAACTGTGGGGAAAATTGGCCCACGCCTTCCATAACTCTTACATGTGTGGCCAAGAAACGTGCCCTCTGATGGTGGAATTATATACTGAAATTCACGGGAAGGCATGCAGTTGAAGTTGCAGTCGCTCTCCATCATCACCCATTTAATAAAGCACAATGTTAGAGTTGGCGAGTTCAGATGTGCATTGAATTTGGAAATGTGTCGTGTCTTAATTATTGCCAAATAATCATGCTGGCAGTTACAATTTGCAACTGCAAACTCTTTCTTTCTGAATTTAATAAACAACTGGAGAATTTGAAAAATAAATGGCCTGTGATTACTGTTAATCCTGCTCTGTATCCCACTTTACAATGAATTAGTTCTAACTTATTCCACTTTGGTTACACCCTGCATGAGCTAATGAGAATATGGTGGTTGGGAGAGATATTTATCCTCAGACTGGTATTGCTAAATGTGCGATATAATAGCTTACATCAACTTTAATGGAGCTGGATTTTGGAAGCAAGAGTCTATCTTACAAACACCAATACATTGCACAATTAACACCATTGATCCAAGGATAAAATTCTGCATGATTCCGTTGCCCACATGCTTGGCTCAACAGTTCCCCTGTTTTGGACATGGAAGTTAAAAAGATCTCAAGTGACTATACAGTTTTCTGTTCTAAAGCTCATGAAAGTCTGTAGGTAGCAGGCAGTTTGATTAATGGCAAACATCCACTAACCACAAATCACGGACCATGAATTCAACACTCTCTCAAATATTATAAAACCATTTTGTTCAATCACCAGAATTATATTAACGTTCCTTCCTATCAAAGGCATCTTACTGACAATCAATTTATCACTGATATTGTACCAATATCCTTTTCTATCACTCATACTCTATTGACACATTATGTTTCTTATTCATTTCTATTTTTCTGGGGTTCTACAACTGTTCCCTACAGTTATTCTTGACTGATTGCCAGGTTTTTGCAGCTTTCTTGTTGCTGTTAGTTTTCTATTCTAATCTCAGAGGGTTGCAGCCTTTGATTTATGACCAGAGATGTTGTGAAGCTTTGTTGGCATTTCAAACCTGCTGCCCGCTCCGAGCTAAAGTTTAGACTTACGTAGACATTCAGAATATCACTCGTTGGCCCGTCGGCAATGAAGGATTCTCCCGCTGTGGTGCTGATCTCATTTGGCCTCTTGTACTTGAACAAAGTTCCTGCAGCCTCGTAGGTGCCTGGCCTATCTATGGCCCAGTTTCCATTGATGATGGGTTGACCAAAGTGACTTCTCAAAGCTGTAAATATATGCCAGTTAATAATGATCAGATCACAGGATAATAGCACCTTGCACTAACAGTCATAAACACTCTCAGTTATTGCTGTGCATCCAATGCACATCTAGAACACAATGTATTTTCAAGAGAGTTAGATTTGGCTCTTCGGGCTAAGGGAATCAAGGGATATGGGAATAACACGGAACGGGGTACTGATTTTGGATGATCAGCCATGACCATATTGAATGGCGGTGCTGGCTCGAAGGGCCAAATGGCCTACTCCTGCACCTATTTTCTATGTTTCTATGTTTTTATGTCTGATTGCTATGGAATGAGTGAGAAATTGAATATGAACCCTGAGCCACCTGCAGATACTTATTATGACCACACAGAAGAAATACAATGTGCCCCTAGCCTATGCCACTTCCAATAGAACAATCCTATCCACCCCATTCTCTCTTAATTACATGCCTTGATTCTTTTGTCATGTATATTTACACAAAGGCTGATTCATAGCAGACAATTAATTTACAAGCAGGGCAGGGCGGATAACCACCGAGTCTCAGAGAATGCAAACTCTGCAAAAGATCGAACCTGGCTCTTTACGGTGGTGAAGAACCAGTGCTAACTGTTGCATCACCATGATAAGTATAAGAAGAACAAGGAGGAGCCAGAGATCAATTGAAGGTGGCGAGCCGACACTTGGCTCTCATTCACTCATATTCTGGCCTTTGAGCAGTTCTGTTTCCAAATACTGCTTTTTATGTCATCAATTGACTAGTTTGGAAAGAACACTTTTAACACATTTTACTGCTCTCTATTTTACATTAAGTTTGTGATTTTACCACGAATCGCATATTCTAATTTTACTTTCTGATTTAGAATCTGTATGTCTCACAGATGATTCATCAATGAAGAATTGTTTAGATTTTCAGCTTGGAATTTCGGCCATGCACTTCAGTCCACCAAGTCCACGCCTGTTCACATCAATTTTACTTCGGAGTCACGTGAGTGACTACGTGAAGAGCCCGCTCAGCATGCATGCGTGGCATTGCGTTCAGCAGTGCAACAGCGGCCGCAGCGGGTGTCAGGCGCTCCCGCTGCGGTTTAAAAGACGGACCGTCAGGTAAGTTAAACTGAGGTCGGCTTTACTTGTGAAAAGAGAGCCTTCTGATTTCTGTTTTCAGAAGGAGTGCGACTAAGAAGAGGCTCTCAAAGAGATCTGTCCCCCGCTCAACTCCAACGGAGGAGCGTTCCATCCGTGGGCGGCAGAAACAGGCGGTAGGACCGTTTACCGGGCGCTCCGCCATCCCCGACACCGTGCCGAGCCCAGTCCCGCTAGCGCCTGAGCAGTGGGCTGGATGTAAAGCTACCCGAAAAAGCGTAGAAAGTAGGGGCGCAATACTAACAGGGGGGAGATTACACCTGTTTAAGGAAGCGTGGGCGTCTATCACGAGTGACAAGTATATACTCAATAGCATTAGTGGATACAAAATACAATTTATACTAGAAAAATTGCCACCAGTTCAACATTCACCCCAGAGGGTCTTTTCCCTCTCAGTTAAAGGGAAACGAGAGGGACAAGCTGAACTGGTGAGAATAATCACTAAGGGTATCACGGGAAAAAACAAAACATGAACCCTTGGAATTTGTGTCAAATATATTCACTAAAACATAAAAAGATGGTGGGTGTCGCATCATCATTGACTTAACTTCACTAAATATGTTTGTTAAGTATGTACATTTCAAAGTGGAAACGTTTGTTACTGCCAAACAACTGATTTGCAAAGGATACTTCATGGCAAGCATTGACCTCAAAGATGCTTACTATTCAGTACCCATTCACAAGGATCATCGCAGATACCTGAAATTTACCTGGATGGGGCAGCAATGGCAGTTTAAAGCATTACCCAATGAGTTAACATCAGCCCCAAGATTATTCACCAAGATACTAAAACCAGCCCTGGCAATATTAAGAAGACAAAAACATATGGTCATGGCATATCTTGATGATATCTTAATAGTAGGCAAGACCATGGAATTGGCATATCAGCTGTGCCAGCTACCAAACAGTTGTTCGAAACCTTGGGATTTGCCTTACATCCAGATAAATCTAAGTTGAAGCCATCCACTTGGGTTTCACAATTAACTCAGCCCACATGTCTGTAACTTTGCCAAAAGACAAAACAACTGAATTGGCACAATCATGCAACAATTTAATGGTCAACGAGCGACCAACTATTCGACAAGTAGCAAGAGTAATTGGGGAAATGGTAGCAGCATTTCCGGCTACACAATTTGGACCTTTGCACTATCAAAACTTACAAAGAGCAAAGGTACAGGCACTAAAACGACATGCAGGTCATTATGATCGTATCATGAAACTACCCACTGAAGCAATATCAGAACTACAGTGGTGGGCAGAAAACGTTTGGCATAGTTTCAGCCCTATCATCATCATTAACCCTACTTTAGTTATCCAAACAGATGCCAGTGCTCAAGGCTGGGGAGCGACTAACTTCATATCCAGCACAGGTGGTAGATGGACTAACCTAGAGTCATCATCACTACTTACACTGGGCATTAACTATCTAGAGATGCTGGGTGCCTTTTATGGTTTAAAAGCATATGCATCCAATATGCATCACTTGCATGTACAGTTACAAATAGAGAATACTACGGTGGTGGCCTACATTAACCATATGGGCGGCATAAAATCGATATCATGCAACAAATTGGTCAACACAATTTGGCAATGGTGTGTCGAAAGACATATTTGGCTATCAGCAACTTACATGCCAGGTAAGCTAAATACAGTGGCAGACACCAGGTCACGCAAATTTAATGACAACACCGAATGGATGTTAAACCCCAAAGTGTTTGCAAAGATTATTAAGCAATATGGCACGCCAGATATCGACTTATTTGCATCAAGGCTAAATCACCAGGTACCTATGTATGTCGCTTGGGAACCAGACCCTGAGGCAGCAGCGGTAGATGCGTTCGCGCTGGATTGGGGAAATTTCTTCTTCTATGCATTTCCTCCCTTCTGCCTCATCAGCCGTGTACTACGCAAAATACAAATGGACTCTGCTTCAGGTATTTTGATAGTACCCGACTGGCCTACACAGCCATGGTTCCCATTACTCCACAACATCCCTCCGAACATCCACAAGAAAACAGTACTTGTCCAGCATCAAAAAGTGGGAGAAGTACTGCTTGGATACAGGGACCACCTACTCAACCGCTACAGTTACCAACGTACTGGAATTCCTGGCGAACCTTCACCACGATGAAGGACTCAGCTACAGTGCCATCAACACAGCTAGAAGTGCCCTGTCTGTCTATTTAAAACAAGCTCCAGGACAACAGGCCATGGGGTCCCACCCGCTGGTGGTCAAACTAATGAAGGGTATTTACAACTCTAACCCCCCTAGACCAAGGTACATCCATATATGGGATGTCAGTGTGGTCCTGACATACCTCAGGGGATGGCCACCAGCCAGATCCCTCAACCTGGAACAATCTATGCTCAAAACACTCATGTTGATGGCACTTGTATCTGCACAGAGGGTCCAGTAACTACAACTATTGCGACTAGACAACATGATCACAGCTCCAGACCAGATCTTTCATTATCCAGGGTCTGCTCTCAGACCAGGAACACCTAATCCAGTCATGGAATTCCGGGCTTACCCGCCAGAACCACAGTTATGTGCCATGACCCACCTACTGTCCTACATAGACACAACCAAAAATATTTGAGGGATGAAAAAGCCTTATGGGTCAGTCATAAAAAACCTTATGGTCGGGTGATGAGCCAAACCATTTAGAGATGGTTCAAGCAGGTGCTAAAAGCTGCTGGGATAAACACTAACATGTACAAATTTCATTCCACCAGGGCAGCATCCACGTCGACGGCCAAATGAATGGACGTGCCTATAGACCACATCTTGGCTACAGCAGGATGGTCAGGGGAAAGAACGTTCAGAACTTTTTATAATAAGCCGTTTGCAAAACCTGCTTTATTTGCAGAAATTCTTTTACAACTGCAAATATTTAATTTAAGCCCAGGGGAGCAATTTCTTTGTTGTTATTGTTAAAAAATACCGTTGTGTTTTTCTACAAACAGATTCATTGGTTGATTACGATAACACACTTCCTCCCTCAAGGACTTCGGCAGTGAGTGAAGTAATAAATGTTACACGGTTTGAAATCACAGAGCTTTAAAATCTTCACGTAGTCACTCACGTGACTCCAAAGTAAAATAGTAAGATTAAACGAGAACTTACCAGTTTGAAGTTTGATCTGTATTTTATGAGGAGTTACGATGAGGGATTACGTGCCCTCCGCTCCCACCCTCAATAATATGGGTCAAACTGATAACTGATGTCTCCTTTTCTTTACTATGTTTATTTCAATAACTGTGTCTTTCTGTGATTCCACACCGCTGCTTTGAAGTATGCCGCGCATGCGTGCTGAGCGGGCTCTTCACGTAATCCCTCATCGTAACTCCTCATAAAATACAGATCAAACTTCAAACTGGTAAGTTCTCGTTTAATCTTACAATTTTACTTCGTTTTGAAAACTGCATTTATTGTGTAACATAGATATTCAAAAACAAAATAACCCAGCAGGAAAGGGAATAATAATGTAAAGATAAAAATAACAAAGCATTTACAAATTCTTAAGAGGCCTTCTTCTGTTCCCTAAACTGCAATACAGATTCAAATGGTTGAAATGGGAGAAATGATGGATTTTCCAGGATGCTTCTGACATCACGGATCAGCAGCAGATACTTTACAATGGACAAATGTTTTTTTTTAATTAAATGAAACCTTTTCTAAATAATCCAGTAATCAATTTGAATTAGTTCACTCACATGGATGAGGGATTGTTCCCTTGGTTTCTAACTAATGGCTGATTACTTTTTGTGAAGTGCTACAGTTTGGAATTTCTGGCTTTGGAGAGTCTTGGGATTATAGGAGCGTTTTTACCCACTGGCAATTAAACTAATTGGACGACAGGGCAGGGAGATATAGGTTAAAAAACAGATCTGGTGTTTGAAGCAATGTGCTTCAACAGACAAAGTTAATGTCGACTTTCAGTGACATATGCTGGCTGGCATGTTTCAATTTATTTGAAATTAGCAGCAGCTGTTGTCAGATCGACCTGATGAGTTTCCTATTCTTGAGGCTAGAATGAATAAAGGAGGGAAATGACTAAGGGGTAGCTTTGACTGTCCTTACAACCAAATTACAGAAAGACTGGTATGCTGGAGAATTGGCAGAATATGCTGTATTTAAGCAAGATTTGTGTAATACATATCACATTTTCCCTTACCACTTTCAATCCCATTTGACTGGATTTCACATCAAATGATCTTTAACGGTTTTGTAGATAGCCTCCTTTTGATACGATAGAACTTCATTTATCCCAGGAGGGAAAATAATGACATAATTTCCGTCATAATGTCAGAAGTCTGTCCATTTGCTGATGAATGTGTATCTCCATGCACTATCTCTCCAATACTTTGGGATTTTTCATCTGTAAATGGCGCCAAAATTTGGCGACCAGTGCAAAAATGTCGCTGTCCAATGCACACGTGACAATAAAGAACCATCGATACCATTGATTGATACTGTAATGCAGCAGTTTATGGCCATATACAGCGACATCTACGAACAAAATCCATGCTTCGATGAGTGGCAAACAACCGTGGTGGAGCAAATATGCCACAAAATCATCTGCACCAAGAAGGGGCAATGCGTTGCCAATTGGAAAAGTAGCTACCTTACAATGCCAGAGACTCGGGTTCAATCCTGACTACCAATGCTGTTTGTACATTCTCCCAAAAACCTCATGGATTTTCTCCGGGTGCTCTGGTTTCCTCCCATATTTCAAAGACGTGCGGGTTTGTAGATTCATTGGTTTCTGTAAGTTTCCTCTCATGTGTAGGATGCAAAAGTGAGATGACATACAACTAGTGTAAGAATGATCGTTGGGCGGCGCGGACCTGGTGGGTCGAAGGGCCTGTTTCCATGCTGCATCTCTAATCTAGGACCAGGAAGAAGGTTAGCTTAAACCCTTGATCTGTGTTTGACGCTGTAAGTGCAGTTGCCTGAGTGCTAGCCCCAGACCTCAGTTTTACATCACACCATCATCATGTCAATACAAAAATCAGTTAATGGTTGAGATATTCGTGGAATGTTAGGTGAAATTAACCAAACAAGAAATTGTTTGGAAAATCACTGTTAAACATAATACGATCTTCAATGACAAATGAAGTGTCAAATAATTAGAAAGGATACCATTGTTCAGTTTGGACAGGGATACTATTTTGAAAGATTCATGTGGTTTTCTTCAGATTTTTTCTTGGACAAATATTAACCAGTACTAAATCAAACAGTCTCGTCCACTCAGTCTAACTGTTCCATTCATGGCTATAGGCCATTATTTTCAAAAGGATGCTCAACGGGTGTGTGAGTATTCCCACAACAATAATTAGTCATCCAGCTTTGAGAAGCTACATGACACTCAATAGTTCATTACTTTGAATGATATTTTCAGATGCTGCTGACACATTTTTCTTTATAGCCTAGCTGAAAAATTACAGATAGAGATTAAACAAATAATCATGGTTTGCTTTGATACCTAATATTTCATTGGGGGAGGGGGGCGTGGATTTCCTTTGGCTGCTCCAGTTTCCTCCCACATTCCAAAGATCATAAGGCATAGGGCCAGAATTAGGCCATTTGACCCGTTGAGTTCTAGTCCGCCATTCGATCAGAGCTGATCTATTTTGCATGCCCTTTTCATTCAGGAACCTTTAAAAATACCAAATGATTTGGCTTCCAAAACCATCTGTGGCAATGAATTCCACAGATGCACCACCCTAAAGAAATTCCTCCTCATCTCCATTCCAAAGGTACGTCCTTTTATTTTGAGACTGTGCCCTCTGATTCTAAACTCTCACACTATTGGAAACATCCTCTCCACATCCACTAGGCTTTCCATTATTCAGTAAATTTCAATGATGTGCATGTTTGTTGGTTAATTGGTCTCCTTAAATTACCTCTGATATGTAGGGTGTGGATGGGAAAGTGGGATAACTATTGTCATGGGTGATCGATGGTAAGTGTGGACTCGGTGGACTGAACGGTCTGTTTACACGCTGCATTTTAAAACTAAACTGAACCACTGAGCAGATCTCTGCAAGTTTAGTTTAGTTTAGTTCACTTTAGTTTAGAGATACAGAGTGGAAACACGCCCTTCTGCTCACCGAGTCTGCGCCGACCAGCGATCCCCATACACTAATGCTACCCTACACGCTTGGGACAATTTACAATCTTTACTGAAGCCAATTAACCTGCAAACCTGCATGTCGTTAGAACGTGGGAGGAACTGGTGCACCCGGGGAAACCCACGCGATCATGGGGAGAATGTATAAATCCATACAGACAACATCCGTAGTCAGGATCGAACCCGGATCTCTGGCGCTGTAAGGCAGCAACTTGACTGCTAAGCCACCATACCACCTTTTAAGTGTATCCTTTGATTTGGCACTCTAGCCCCTGCGTGTTTGTGACATTTAGTTGATTTTTGACTGAAAACATGAAATCAGAATAACATTTCTGATACTCTCAATCCCATTGTGGCTCAAGCACATAACATTTACAACATTGATCCCAATACATTTCCCAGTTCTTCTACAGAGGGAGAGTCCAAAGTTAATTGCAACCCTTGCAGAATGCCCTCTCCCAGCCCTGACCAAATGAACCCCAGGTGGGTGACTAAGTGAAGGGGAAAACAGAGGAGGAAAACAGAGGAGGAAGGTGGGAAAACTGCTTGTTCACAGCAGTAGGGGGCAGATCTATCGGAAGTTAATGTCTAGAAAAATAACCAGCCCATTGCTCTAAATACCTTGGGTACTTTATGTTGGATAGTAAAGCATGTACTGAAGTTATATGCTATACTGAACCAGGCTGAGGTCTCTAAAACCGTGTACAATACCTGCTGAATTATCCTCAGTGTGACTAATATTGAGCTGCACTCTCACCATGTACCTAGTTCATTTCTGTTTGTTTTAAAAAAAAACTGCTCCAAATGAAATAAAGTAGATGTAAGAATCCTAGTTATTAAGCTGCAGAACTAAACCCAGAGTGCACAAATTCAGAAATTATATTTACCTTGCTTCCTTGCTTAAATAAACAAAAGAGGGGTCTGCAGGCTTTATTTTAAATAGACCCTTTGTTTACCACAAGCCTTCAGCAAAGCAGAAATCAGAATGTTTTTCCTCCACAGGAGAAAGGAAGTGGGGATCAAACTCTCACAGAAGGGCGTTGACTCGGAGTCAACCAACATGTTTAAAAGGAGCGGGATTGATGAATGTTGAGAGGCAGATCGAGGATCAGAGAGTTAATAAGAACATCCACCGATGTTTTCTTTCCGAGAAGGAAATGAAACGTTGGCCTTTTTTTGAGTGGATGTGATTTCCTGCGATACACTCTCAGTGGGCACTGCTGAGGCCATATATTTGGAACATCATACCTTTAGCGGTCCTTCAAATAAAGGATCAAAAGGGGCAAAAGATCAATAGGGATTGGGGCGATGTTACAGGATATAATAATCAGTCATGGTCTCTGGACAAAGCAGGAGTGGAAGAATTTTTGTTTCTGTATTTAGATATGAACATGAAGTGGGTGAAACAGAAGAGACAAGAAATTGGTCTTTCAAGACCTCCCAGTTCTGCAGCATCTTTCACACACCTTTCAAGTCATCCAAAATTATGATACACCATTGATTGAGGGAGCAATTTTGGTAAGAACAGGCTGCTCATTGAAGGTATAAATTAAAAACACATATATATTTATCCATGAGACCAGATGGATGTACCGGTTTACATTAAAGATCAGGTAGTTTAGTAGTTTTGGGGTAGATTGAAGCCCATGATTAGACTTGGTCTCTGTATAGAGCAGGAAAAGAGAGAGGTTCATATATGTTGCAGACATCAATTGGACATTTTTAATCATGATACAGTAGGTGTTTCCATCAGGATATGCAATAAAAAGTACAGACACTCCCCGACTTATGCAATGGGTAGCACGGTGGTGCAGCGGTAGAGTTGCTGCCTTACAGCACCCAGCACCTACAGTGCCAGAGACCCAGGTTTGATCACAACTAAGGGGGCTGTCTGTACGGAGTTTCTCCCTGTGACCGCATGGGATTTCTCCAAGATCTTTGGTTTCCTTCCACACTCCAAAGTTATACAGGTATGTAGATAAATTGGCTAGGTAAATGTAAAAAATGGCCCTACTGTGTGCAGGCTAATGTTAATGTGCGGGATCGCTGGTTGGCGTGGATTTGGTGGGATGAAGGGCCTGTTTCCTTGCTGTGTCTAAATTAACTAAATGAATACGCGACTTTGCGCTTACATAAACAATTCTGTACTCAGTCTCTAGTGCAATCAAGACTGTTTGTAATTTACACAACACTGTGCGATTACGTCGGAAAAAACCCAGCAATGGCGGTGCTTAACCAGAAGGCCGCACGCCTCAGAATGAGCCCCAGACACAGCTGGACACCGATGAGACAGTTCATGTTCTCAGTGAGTTATTGCTGGCAGGGGATGGGGATGGTGATTACGACTACATAAAATCTGACATGTAAGGGTTCATTACGCAAGTCGGGGAGTGCCTTTATTTTCAAAACATAATGTTCTTACTTTTATGGATGGCAAAATTAATGGGCCAAGCAACTCTATTCCTATGCAGCTGGCATATTGGCCAATGCTTTATATGCATCATGGGGGGACTTGTCATTTATAGACATTTAAAAGATGAACAGGAGAAAGATCAAATGGTACTCTTTGAAAACAGAAAGCAGAGTTGACAGGACTGCCAACACCACACGGGCCAATAAAGATATCATTATAGTGAGGCTGTCAATAACTATGAATGATGCTCATCTGCTTTATATATCTGACATGTCAGTTTAATTTCAGATGTTTTAACAACTCTTTTTTGGAAGAGAGGATAAAGTGAGGCATAATCTGAAAAGATAAACAATAAGGAGGCATTAGGCTGTTAAAATTAAGATATTTCTCAGTTATAATTTGCCAGTCAGTACTAAATGGACAGAATGCTTTTGTGCAAACCAGAATTATGATTTTAAATGTCTTCCATTCCCAGAAGGAGGAATGTTTAGAAAGATGTGTTAAAGTTGGGACATGGTATTTTCATTTCTTAACCCTGCTGCAATCCTGGCCAATGCTATTTTAACTTCTAGGAATCATGCTTAGATGTCAGCTGTTTTAAATGTAATTTGGAGACGAACCCTCTTGCAACCACAAACATCCTGCACAATAATTCATAATGCTGGTGTCCTGCAATGGTGCGTTCTCAGCCCCTTATAATGCCCCCCTATACACTCATAACTGCATCGTAGAGTCATAGAGCTGTATAGCATGGAAACAGGCCCTTTGGCTCACCTTGTCCATGCTGACCTAGTTGTCATATTGACCCTTGTGCCTGCATTTGACCCACATCTTCTGCAAATATCTGTCTTTTAAAAATCGTATTTGTATCCTTTCTATAGCTTCTTCTGGTAGCTCATCCCGAATACATATTATCCACTGAATGAAAAATTTGCTGCAAAGGTTCCTCTTAAATCTCTTCTCTCTCTCCTTAATCCTATGCCCTCTAGTTTTTGAATCTTCTACCATGGGAAAAAGGCAGTTAGCACTGACTTTATACATTGCCCCTCGTCTTGTAGGCCGATTGGGAAAGGGGGAGATGCAGCGAGACCTGGGTGTCATGGTACACCAGTCATTGAAGGTAGGCATGCAGGTGCAGCAGGCAGTAAAGAAAGCGAATGGTATGTTAGCTTTCATTGCAAAAGGATTTGAGTATAGGAGCAGAGAGGTTCTACTGCAGTTGTACAGGGTCTTGGTGAGACCACACCTGGAGTATTGCGTACAGTTTTGGTCTCCAAATCTGAGGAAGGACATTATTGCCATAGAGGGAGTGCCGAGACGGTTCACCAGACTGATTCCTGGGATGTCAGGACTGTCTTATGAAGAAAGAGTGGATAGACTTGGTTTATACTCTCTAGAATTTAGAAGATTGAGAGGGGATCTTATAGAAACTTACAAAATTCTTAAGGGGTTGGACAGGCTAGATGCAGGAAGATTGTTCCCGATGTTAGGGAAGTCCAGGACAAGGGGTCACAGCTTAAGGATAAAGGGGAAATCCTTTAAAACCGAGATGAGAAGAACTTTTTTCACGCAGAGAGTGGTGAATCTCTGGAACTCTCTGCCACAGAGGGTAGTTGAGGCCAGTTCATTGGCTATATTTAAGAGGGAGTTAGATGTGGCCCTTGTGGCTAAGGGGATCAGGGGGTATGGAGAGAAGGCAGGTACGGGATACTGAGTTGGATGATCAGCCATGATCATATTGAATGGCGGTGCAGGCTCGAAGGGCCGAATGGCCTACTCCTGCACCTAATTTCTATGTTTCTATGTTTGTTGTACACCTCAATAAGGTCACACCTCCGCCTCCTACATTCCAAAGAGAAGAGTCACAGCCTATCCAGTTTATCCCTGTAACTCAAGCCTGCAAGCCCAGGTAACACCAAAGGTAGACACAACATGCTGGAGTAACTCAGCGGGTCAGGCAGCATCTCTGGAGAAAAGGAATACTGTAGATGACGTTTCGGGTCGAAACTCTTCTTTAGACTGAGCCAGTTAAGCCCAGGTAACATCCGGGTGAATTTCTTTTCCACCCTTTCCAACTTAATGACATTCTTCCTAAAGCTGGGTAACCAGAACTGCACACAATACTCCAAGGATGGTCTACAGCTGCATCATGATGTCCCGACTTTTGTGCTCAATACCCTTTCCAATGAAGGCAAGCCAGGCCATGTACCTTCTTAACCCCATTAACCACCCGAATCAACACATTTAGGGAATCATGCACCTGTACTCCTTGGCAACACTCTCCAGGGCTCTACCATTTACTGTGCAGGTCCTGCCCTGGTTTGACGTATCAAAGTTCAACACTTCACACTTGTCAATTTGCTAGTTCACCTGTGCAGCCAAATTCTGCTCTTGCTCCATTTACAAGTTTGCAGACGTCACCATGTAATGGGTCGGATCTCGATCGATGATAAGATCAGCGTACACAAACTTGAATGAGTTGGGAAGAGTGCAAAAGAGATTCACCTGGTGTCAAGACATCAACTTCTCCCCCAATGT
Source organism: Leucoraja erinaceus (assembly GCF_028641065.1). Classification (NCBI taxonomy): domain Eukaryota; kingdom Metazoa; phylum Chordata; class Chondrichthyes; order Rajiformes; family Rajidae; genus Leucoraja; species Leucoraja erinaceus. The sequence goes on along the minus strand of NC_073377.1, from coordinate 122,375,277 downwards.
CGGCAACACAAAAGAGCTAGTTATTGACTTCAGGAAAATAGATAATGCACATGTCCCACCAGAGTTTCAGATACCTAGGTGTAAAAATATCCCCCAATCTGTTATTGACCAGACACATGGTCAAATCAATGGCCAAGAATGCAAACCAATGCCTCCAAAATCCCAGTCTGTAGCTCATGCCAGGATGTGGGCGAAAACCAGTGTGTTCAGAGGGAACCCAAGCAGTTATAGGGAGAATGTGCATACTCCAAATAAATAGCACCAGAGGTCTACATTAAACCTGGCTCACTGGAGCTATGAGGCAGCAGCTCTGCAAGTTGTGTCACTCTGCTATGTTGAGCTTCTTTAGATGCTTTAACATGAGCAAAAGTCAACGTTTCATGTGCACTGGAGTTCATGGGTTAAAGCCACTCTTAAAATAGTCAGGATAAAAATGTGCCAATTATCCAGCTAACTCCAGCTGTTGTATCAGAAGACTGCTTGCAGAAGCTGAAGTGTTAGTGTTTATTAAAACCATGGTTAGCCTTAATCACACCTGCCCAGCTACCGACACAGATGATCATGGTCTCCAAGCCCCAGAATAACACTTGAGCACATAATCTCAAAGTCAAAGTCAACTTTGAGCGTCACATGCACCCGAAGGTGCAGTTAAATGAATTTGCCAGCAGCGATACACTTAAAAGAACACACAATACACAATAAGATTTAACACAAACATCCACCACAGCATTCTTCACTGTGGTGGAAGGCAACAAAGGCCAGCCAGTCCTCCTCCTTTGTTCACCCATGATCGGGGCCATAAATCCTCCGTAGTCGCCGCTACGCATGGCCCGATGTACAGGCCCTCTTGTCAGGATGGCGGTCGGAGCTCTTCTCTGGCTATCCCCGGCAAAGGATCCCAGACTCCGGATGGGTAAGTCCACGCCCCGCCCGCGGCTAGAAGCTCCGCAGAACACATCCTCATGATGCCAAAGTCACCAGGCCAGCGATCGGAGCACTTCTCTCTGGCGACCCCCGGCAATGGTTTGCCCGCTCTGCGATGGAAAAGTCCATGCTGCACCTGCTGCTGATGTTCCGGGCCCGACTCTGGGAAAGGCCGCTCCAATCCAAGCTGTTAGGCCGAGGGAGGCCACATGGAAAAAGTCGCCTCTCCATCGAGGATGCGACTAAAAGGATGCGATTAAAAGCCCCCCCCCATCCCCCCCTTCCCCCCCCCCCCCCCCCCCCCCCCACACCCCACACACAGAGACACAACTAGAGACACCTAAACTAACATTAAACAAACCAAAAAAAACAAAAAAAGTCGAAATAGCGAACACTCTGCTGGCAGGGCAGCCGACTCGCAGCGTCCCCACCAACCTCCATCCGGATGATATATATATAAGCATATAAAATTATGAGAGGCATAAATGGAGTATACAATCTAAATCACTTTTCCAGGATGGAAAAATTAAATACTAGAGGGTCGAGCTTTAAGGTTAGAGGGGCAAGGTTTAAAGGCGATGTGTAGGGCAGGTCTTTTTACACAGAGGGTGGCGAGTGCCTGGAAAGCGCCGCTGGGGGTGATGGTTAATGCAGATATGAGAGTGGCATTTAAGGGACATTTGGAAAGGCATATTGGTATAATGGGAATGAAGGAATATGGATTATGTGCAGGCAGATACGAGTTGGTTCTGGCATCATGTGTGGCACAGACAGCTAGGGCCGAAGGGTCTTGTTGAACAGTTCTATGGTCTGTGTTACTTGTAGGAATAAGAGGTTCCATCTTTTGGATGAGATATCAAACTGAAGCCTGGTCCACACACTCAAGTGTATATACAATAAACACACAAAGGGCGCTAGATTCACAGTGAACAACTATCAGGTTATCTTGATTTTACATCATATTTACTTGTCAATTCACCACATTACAGAAAAATATTTGACCAGTTCCTTACATGGGATGTTGCTGTTAGGCAAATTTGCTGCCACATTTCTTACATTAAAACAGAGTTTGCTTTCAAAGATACTTCATTGGCTTTGAAACAGTTTGGGTTGTTCTGAATTCATTAAAAAAACCCACTTTAATAGAAAAATGTCTTATTAGTTTCTAATGTTACCTTTCCATTCAATCATGGATTTTAAAGTATTTGAAAATTTCCTAAACACAACTTTATTTGGTCAGAATAAATGAATGGGAAAAGGAAGAAAAAAAAAAAAACGTTAAGTTAAAACAGAACTTTCTGCAGTTAAATAAAAAAAATCAAATATAACTTTCACCTGGATTGCAAATCTGTGGGAACCTAGCCAAATGTTAGAAAACGTTTAAGCAGCCCTGTTTTGAATCACAGTAAAATGTCCTGGAACGGGGGTTAGTGAGGAGAAAAAAAGTGAAATGGAAACATTAAACATCAAAAATTCAAAAAAGATGCATTGCAATGAGATGGGATGATATAAGATCCATGTTTTGTGATGAGAGTTAAAAGGTTTGCTTTCAGACTAGATGAAAGGCAAGTTTCAATGCGTTAGTGTTAAAGACAGAGTGTGAGTTTGGAGTAAAAACTTTAAACTTGGGTTCTGAAGAACGATCCCGACCCGAAACGTCTCCTATCCACATTCTCCTATCCGACTTGGACTTGTGGGTCCAAGAGAGGTCATCGGAGATGTTGACTCCCAGGAACCTGAAGCTAGAAACACGTTCCACCTCCGTCCCGTTAATGTGGATGGGGGTGTGCGCGCCACCTCTGGACTTCCTGAAGTCTACAATGAGCTCCTTGGTCTTCTTGGAGTTAAGGGCCAGGTTGTTGTCAGCGCACCATGCTGCTAAGTGCTGGACCTCCTCCCTGTAGGCCAGCTCATTGTTGCTGATGAGGCCAATCACCGTTGTATCATCTGCATACTTGATGATGGTGTTAGTACCATGTACAGGTGTGCAGTCATAGGTGAAGAGGGAGTAGAGGAGGGGGCTCAGCACACAGCCCTGAGGAACGCCGGTGTTCAGGGTGAGGGTTGAAGAGGTGTGCTTGTCTAACCTCACAGACTGGGGTCTGTTGGTTAGAAAGTCCAGTATCCAGTTGCAGAGGGAGGGGTCGATGCCCAGGTTACCGAGTTTGGTGATCAGTTTCGATGGAATAATGGTGTTGAATGCAGATTAAATCCATTTGCTGCCTGACCCACTGAGCTACTCCAATACTTTATGTCCTTTTGTGAGTTGAAGTTGTGTTTACCCTATATGCTGCTATTTCTGAACCAGGAGAAATTATAGTGTCATAAATCCTCCTAATGGATAAATCAGACCAATTCATAACGAGTTGGTCTCCATTCGTCGTGTTTTTGGAATCATATGGTGCAACAAAATTGTAAAAAATAACTGTTTCAGGACTGGACGAGGGTTGGTCAAGATTATAAATAATGATCTCCTTTTCTTTTTTATTTTATTTTCACTATTTTCTCTCTCAACTTTCTTCATATACTCGTTTTCTTTCTTCACACACTATATATTTCACATCTTTCTATCCTTTACTATCTAACTTCTTTTTCTTATTCTCATCTTTTTTCAATGTAACAAAAAAAAAAAAGAAGTTGTACATAAAATGTATTATGAAAATATATATTAGGCACTTTGGTGTCATATGACTGTACTTACTTCTAATAAAATAAAATATTTAAAAAAAAAAATAAAGCCACAGAACGACATAGGAGGAGGCCATGAGGGTTGAAGAAGGGTCTCGACACGAAATGTCACCTGTTCCTTCTCTCCAGAGATGCTGCCTGTCCCGCTGAGTTGCTCCAGTTTTTTGTGTCTATCTTCTGTTTAAACCAGCATCTGCAGTTCCTTCCTACACAGGCCATTCAGCCTGCTGAATTCATTCATACTTTGTGGAAAAGCAATCCAGCCAGTTGAAATCTCCTGTCCTCTTTCCACAGCCCTGGGATTCTTTCCTTTCTGAGGCCTACCCAGCTCCCTTTTAAATGTTCCAATTTAATCTGCCTCCATTTACTCCTAACAGTACATTCCAGAACCTAATCTCTTCCAAAACAAAATCTGTTGCTTTTGCTTCTTTAGCCAAAAAACGTTAATTTCATGTAGAAACAAGGAACTGCAGGTACGGGTTTACACAAAAGGACCCAAAGTGCTGGAGTAATTCAGCGGGGCAACAAGTATCTCTGGCGAACATGGATAAGCAATGTTTCGGGTCAGGACTCTCATTCTATGTACCTTTAGAGGATACTTCTGCCAATGGGAGCAATTTCCATCTATCTATTCTGTCTATACTCTTCATGATTTTAAATATATCTATCTTTGTAAACTCCTCTGTTCCAAGGAGAACATCTCCAGTCTATCCCCATAACTAATGTCCCTCATTTAATAAATCATTACGCTATAACTTCATCAGCATCGGACATCGTCAGTAAGTGTGTAGAGGAAGTACATGACAAAGAAGACAATACGAGTGTTCCCCAACTGGAAACCATGGATGAACCGTGAGATCCTCTCCCTAGTGAAGTTCAAGACTGCAGTGCTCAAGTTGGGCAATTTTGACCTTTGCTGAGCTATCGAAGATGCCAAGAGAATGTAATCCAAGCTAAAAACCTAGAAGCAGTTCACTAGGAACTCCATTGGAAGCCCTCCTTCCCTGTAAAAAAGAATGAATCAGGATCCTGTTTCCTGCTGCTCAATCAATTTTCTTATCTGTGGAGCTACTGCTTATTTTATTCCATGGGGCTTTGAACATTGGTAACAAAGCTATTATGTGGTGCAATATCAAATGAATTTTGGGAAACCGTATATACCACATCAATAGCATTTCCCACTTGGCACTCTCTATTGCTTCCTAACAAACCTAAACTTAACTGGAGACAATTTACCTTCAATCCATTCACAGTGTATAGATACATTATAAGTACACCAATTAAAATCAGGGACATTGTGGGGAAGATCTAACTTATATTTTGATCCGTTTCAAGGACTGGTTTATTTGCTAGATCAACAACGCTGGTTCCCAGCAATCATGAACCGTTCATGAAGGAAATCAGATTCTGAGAAAAATGGAGCTGTGTAGCATAAAGGACATCAATGCTGCAAAGAAAAATGAAAATCAAAACCTGTTAACAAATGTGACAAAAAGGATGCAAATTGCAAGTGAACCTGGATCCAAGAACTGCTACAAGGCTACTAAAATAATGTGTTACAATTCCAACAGATTAGAAACTTATGGCAGTTAAATAAAATGTTTCAGCAGGCTAATTGCCTCTTATAGTTTCTGGCAAGGAGGCTGGATGATATAAGACCCAAGCAATGCACATTCAGTATTCCTTATGGGAGGTACAGATTCCTAGTTTTTCCTTGATCTTACTCCATATCGAAGGTGTTGACTCATCAGGAGATGATGTAATAGATGGGACTCATCCAAAGAGGCACAGAATGACAGCCTTATGAAAGTAATTGAAGTTATTAGATGAGGCAACCTACAAGTTGAAAAGGACAAGCGTGCAATTTTAGCACAAATGAGGACTGGCATGTAATTACTATGTGATCATTCCACAAAGCGTTAGTCAAGTGTCGGATTAACGTCACAGCTATTGACCTTAGTTTAAAGCATCTTCTTGAGTTTAGCCTCTGTCCCACAGATGATTTTTTCGGCGACTACATGCGACTAGGCTATCGCCACATGGTTGCGGGGTGACGCCTGTAGGGTCGTGAGTTGTCTCCTCAAGTCGCCTAAAGAGCCGTAACTTTTTTTCTGCTCATCGCTGGATTTTGAAATGTTCGAAACGTTTTGGTGACTGTGGGCTTGACGTAGCTTGTCTTCTCCTGTCGTAGGTGCTATTGTAGGTTGTCGCCAGGATGACGCAGGTTGATGCCAGGTGATGTTGGTTGTCGCCGGGTGCTGTCTTCAGTGAATTCCATTGGCGACTACCTACGTCAACCTAGGTCAACCGGCGACAGGTACCAGCGACTGAATTGGCTTCAGTTGTCTTCAGTTGTTGCCGACAGGGTCGTTGCTTGTCGTAGCTTGTCGTGGGTGGATGTAGGTTGACTTTGGTTGCCATAGGTTGTTGCCCTGTGTGGGCGTAGGTTATCATAGGTGTGGTCGTAGGTGGACGTCCTAATGGGTCGCCGGTTCTCAGTAGCTTGCCGTAGCATGACGTCGACTAGGTGGTAGGTTGTCGTAGCTTGTCGTAGACATTATCGTGGGGGGGGGGAGGGGTCCAGTCGACGCTTTTTCATCAACCTACTACGACTGTGACAGTCATCGGCAGTCACTGAAAAAAAATTGTCTAAGTGGGACAGGCCCTTTAGTCAATAATCAGGTCCTACCCTTTGCAATTTTATCATATTTAATGAATGACAGGCGCCAAATATGCACAGATGAATACGCACATAACCACCATTTATACATTCACAAGCAAGCACAATTACCGGGCACAGGGACATATTACTGACATTGAAATAAAGCACATAGTGATAATTGTTCTACGGTATTCATAAGACCTTTTGAAAGATTGTGCAAATGCAAAGAATTGATTCGGGATCCAAAAGTATGACCCAAGGAGGTCACATACACCAAGTGAATTTATGTGAACTGCTCAGAATGCAAGTGCCAAGAATCTGACATCACAGAATTGTCAGCAATGTAAAATTAAATTCAATGACATCACTGCAGGTGTTTGGGCTAGAGGCTCATGTTTAGCTTTCTTGCAATCATAACATCCCTGGAACACTCAGGATAGACCAAGCCGCGTCCCTTGATTTTTCCCGTTGGTCACAAAACCCCTCTTCTATTGCACACTCTGTCTCTGCCTCTGCCCTCACGATCGCTGTCCATTTCTTTCCAATACCTGACGCACCTTTCTCTCACAATGCACACAACATAAGCATCATGGAATCATACAGTCGTAGAGCTGTACAGCATGGAAACAGGCCCATTGGATCACTTTGTCCAAGTGGCCCAAATTGGCACACTGGGCTCGATCCATTTTCCTGCATTTGGCCCATATCCCTCTACACCTTTCCTGTTCATATATGCATCCAAATGATTTCTAAAAGTTGTATCTGTGTCCACTTCTATTGGTTTCCCTCGCAGGTCATTCCTGTTATGGACCACCATCTGAGTAAAAATGTTACCTTTGAGGTCCCTTTTAAATCTCTCCCCTCTCACCTCTTACTTGGTTTTAGAATCTGGGAAAAAAACTGTCAGCATTCACGATATCCATGATCTTGACATCTCATTAAGATCATCCCTCAAGCTCCCACTTCCCATAGAAAAAAGTCTTAGCTGATGCAACGTCTTCCCATCACTCAAATCTGTAAGAGGTAACATTCTGGTGAATCTCTTCTGCATCTCAATAATATTGCAATGACTTGTACTGCAGCATTATAATGTTCCAACTTCTGTACTCAATACTCTTCCCAATGAAGACAAGTAGGTCAAACACGTTCTTAATCACAATGTCCACCTAACTTGCCACATTTCGTGAACCGTGCACCTGCCTTCATCAGCTGTAAAGACCTAGCCAATAGCTGCATCGACTTGATAACAAAAAGACCAATACTCAGTACTTGTTTGCTGATCACACATGCCGATTCTTGTTGCTCAAGGATGTGCCGTGCAGCGGGAGACAGCTTCCGGGATGTGCTACACCCTGTGGCAGCAGAAGGCTCTCAGGATGCACCATGCAGCAGCAGAAAGCACCCATGATGCACCCTGCAGCAGCAGAAAGCACCCATGATGCATCCTGCAGCAGCGGAAAGCACCCAGAATGCACCATGAAGCAGCAGAAGGCTCTCAGGATGCACCATGCGGCAACACAACGACCAATGGGCAGTGAGTGCCCCGGTGAGCAGGCTGCTGAGAGCAGAGAGGGACCCGGCAGGTGGGCCACCGAGAACAAAGAGGGACCCATTGGAGGGGCCACTGTGAATGAGAGAGACCCGACGGGCCACCTGCGGCCATGTGCAACGGCAGGCCTGGGTCGCCGCTGTGAGAAGATAAGACTGTACTAAGAAATGTTGAAACTTTGTCGGTGCCAGAAATGTGGCGACTCTTTGTGTACTGCCGAGGTGAAGTCTACTGTGTGCTTTTACCGGGTTGTATGCAAGAACAAATAATCTCACTGTAGCTAGGTACATGTGGCAATAAAGTATCATTGAATGAATCAAAGGTAGACAAAAGTGCTGGAGAAACTCAGCGGGTGAGGCAGCATCAATGGAGCGAAGGAAATAGGCGACGTTTCGAGTCGAGACCCTTCTTCAGACTGATGTGACGGTGGGGGGGAAGGCGGGAAGAAGAAAGGAAGAGGCAGAGACAGTGGGCTGAGGGAGAGCTGGGAAGGGAAGGAGAAAGCAGGGATTACCTGAAATTGGAGATCAATGTTCATACCGCTGGGGTGTAAACTACCCAAGTGAAATATGAGGTGCTGCTCCTCCAATTTACGGTGGGCCTCACTCTGGCCATGGAGGAGGCCAAGGACAGAAAGGTCGGATTTGGAATGGGAGGGGGAGTTGAAGTGCTGAGCTACCGGGAGATCAGGTTGGTTATTGCGAACTGAGCGGAGGTGTTGGGCGAAGCGATCACCAAGCCTACACTTGGTCTCACTGATGTAGAGCAGCTGACACCTAGAGCAGCGGATGCAATAGATGAGGATGGAGGAGGTGCAGATGAACCTCTGCCGCACCTGGAACGACTGCTTGGGTCCTTGAATGGAGTCAAGGCGGGAGGTAAAGTGACAAGTGTAGCATTTTTTGCGGTTGCAAGGGAAAGTGCCAGGTGAGGGGGGTGTTTCGGGTGGGAAGGGACAAATTGACCAGGGAGTTACGGAGGGAGCGGTCTCTGCGGAAAGCAGATAGGGGAGGAGATGGGAGGATGTGGCCAGTGGTGGGATCCCGTTGGAGGTGGCGAAAATGTCGCAGGATTATGTGAGGACAAGGGGGACTCTGTCCTTGTTACGAGTGGGGGGATGGGGAGTGAGAGCAGTTACGGGGTATAGAAGAGACCTTGGTGAGAGCCTCATTAATAGTAGAAGAGGGGAACCTCTTCTACTCAATTCAATGATACAGTGAATCATTGTAGTCTCAAATCTCCCTGGTCCTCAATACTCTCCAGGGATCGACCATTTATTGTGTACAGAATATCCTGCCCATGGTTGACATACCAAAGTGCAACACGTTACACTTGTCAGAGTTAAATTCCATTTGCCATTCCTTGGCCCACCCTCCCACCTGATCTAGACCTTGTTTTAAATTCAGATATCCTTCCTCACTGTCTAATATACCAACAATGACAGTATATATTGACATCAGTGTATTTACTAACAATGTTAATGACATTGTCATTCAAATCATTAATGTGTATAACTAACAGCAATGGAGCCAACAATTACCTCTGCGGCACACTATTGGCCAAAGGCTCCAATTAGAAATATTCTGACTCCTTCCTATAAGTCAACTCCTGCCTACAAGTCAATTTTGAAATTAATTTTCTAGTTCACCTTGGATTCCAGGCCATCTAACCTTTCAGACTAGCCTACATGAGGGACCTTGCTGAAGTCCAAGTAGACCATGTCCTCTGCTCTGCCCTCGTCAATCCTCTTGATCTCTTCAAAAAACTCTCAGATTCGGGAGACATGATTGCCCACGTCCAAAGCCATGCTCACTATCCCTAATGAGTCTGTTCAAATGCAGGGAGATCCTATCCCTAAAAATCACCTCCAACAACTTTCATGTTCATAAGTTCTAGGATCAGAATAAGGCCATTTGGCCCATTAAATCGACTCCCCATTTAATCTTGGCTGATCTATTTTCTCCTCTCAAACCCATTCTCCTGCCTTCACCTTGGTCCACCCTCCCACCTGATCGAAACATTGATCCCTGATATCCTTACTAATCCTTACAATGCATTTCGTTGTCTCTGTACTGTACACTGACAATGACAATTAAAATTGAATCTGAATCTGAATCAAGAATCTGTCAATCTCTGTCTAAAAAATATCCATTGACTTTGCCTCCATAGCCGTCTGTGCCCATACAGCATTGATGTCAGGCTCACTAGTCTATAGCTGCCTGGATTGTCCTTGCTGCTCTTTTTAAATAATGGTACAACATTAGCAACTCTACAGTCTTCCGTAAATTCACTTGTAGCTAAAGATGATGCAGATATCTCTGCAAGGACCCCTATAATTTCGCACAAGGTCCGACCATGCATTTGGCCATCCCCTGTGGATTTTTCCACCTCAATGTGCTTTTAGACCACCAATGCCTCCTTTTTGGCAATTCATACATGATCTAAGTGATCACAACTCTTCTGCCTCGATTCCTTAATGTCCATGATCTTCTCCACAGTAAAAAACGCAGAAATGTATTCATTTAATATCTCCCCCATCTCTTGTGATTCTAACAAAGAGAGCCATGCTGATCTTTAAGAGTATCTATTTTATCCCTTGGCCACGTTTTTATTACCAATATACCTGCAGTATTTCTTGGGATTTTCCTTTACCCTGCCTGCCAGCTTTGTTTCATGTCCTCTGTTTTCCCTCCCGATTCCCTCTGGAAGTGTACGCCTGCACTTCTACACTCAGAGATATTTGCTTGATCCCATCTCCCAAAATTTGATGTAGGCTTCCTTCTTCTTCCTGACCAGGGCCTTAACATCTTCATCAACCAGGATTCTCACAACTTGTTCGTCACTTTAACAGGAACATGCTGCCTCTGGTACTCTTGCAATCTCACTTTTGAAAGCTTCCAACTTGCCAGCCATCCCCCAACCTGCAAACAGCCTCTCCCAATCGACCGCTGCAAGAGTCTGTCTTATATCTCCAAAATCAGGCTTACCCCAATCTCGGACCTTAATTTGAGGGCCAGTTCTATCCATCTCCATAGCTACTTTGAAATGAATAGAGTCATAGTCACTGGTCCAAAATTGTTCTTCCATTGCAGTTATCACTGAATCAACAGATCAATAGACAATAGGTCATAGTAATTTAAGAAGGAACTGCAGATGCTGGAAAATCGAAGGTACACAAAAATGCTAGAGAAACTCAGTGGGTGCAGCAGCATCTATGGAGCGAAGGAAATAGGCAACGTTTCGGCCCGAAACGTTGCCTATTTCCTTCGCTCCATAGATGCTGCTGCACCCGCTGAGTTTCTCCAGCATTTTTGTGTACCATAGGTCATAGTAACATGTTCCCATTCTTCGAGCAGAACATGAAACTACACACTAAGAGAAAGCCCTCCATCATCATTCCAAGGCATATTCTAATTACAGAAGGAAGTGCTTGAGAGCATTGACTGCAGCAGACCCTGATACTGGAGAAATCGCTCTTTGCATGGTCCTTCTGCATTACAGTATAGTGCAGTCACTCAGAGAAACGTGGACAGTCTGTGAGTTGATGATTTGGGTGAAAGGGATCAAAGGATATAGCCATCAGAAAACCCAACAGAGATTTGTCCTGCTTGTTTCATGCTTACACAGCACAGTGCAAACCAGAGGTTGTGTGAAATGGTCATGCGATGAACTGGGAGTTGCCTCATTTACACACTTCCTATTTTACACTATACCTGACTGAAGATAACAGATAAAAATCAGGCATTGTGTACAATGGACCTCCATCTGTTCAAAGCTTATTTCTCATTTCTGCTGTCGACCAATTTCACTCACCTATTCATGCTTGGCTCCACTTTCTTTCCTGTTGGGCAGTCTTCCAGCTGTGCTTCTCTGCTTCATTTTGGTTTAAATTAAAAATTCTTCTCCTATTAAAATGATCCAACCTACCCCTTCTAATCTTGCTTTTCACTTGTCAAACCTAAGCGAATTTACTTACCTCTGGGGATGGTAATGAACATTGAAAATGGTTGGCTGAATATCAGTAACCTCCCAATATGTAGTCAACTGGCAAAACGTCTAGCTAATTGTACGAGATCAGAAAGTGGCCTCTCTGTTTCAACTACGAATGTGGGGGGAGTGAACAGTTTGAAAACAATGACCTAATTAGTCAGACAAAATAACACTTTAGCAACAATTATCTACAAGTTGTCATCCGTCATAATAATAGACATTGACTTCCGCTATCATATAATGCTTTCATGTGTGGTCTCAATAGGGAGCAATTTATGGCAGCCTTGACAATTATTCTATAATGCAGACTAGTGCAAAGAGAAGTACCCATAGTAGTCAGTCAGTTGATGCAGAGATATCCTTGAATAAACTGAATGAACACATATTCACACATTTCAAAGAGAATTTGGGACGGCACTGTGGCGCAGTGGTAGAGGGTGCTGTCTGTACGGAGTTTGTTCGTTCTCCCCTGTGACCACATGGATTTTCTCTGGGTGCTCCGGTTTCCTACCACACTGGACGTCAACGACGCACAAGTTTGTAGGTTATTTGGTTAATTCGGTAAATTTGTAAATTGTCCCTAGTGTGCAGGATAGTGCTAGTGTACAGGGTGATCGTTGGTTGGCACGGACTCGGTGGGCCGAAGGGCCTGTTTCTGTGCCATATCTATAATGTATGAAGCCTAAAGAATTACTTTCTGTCACTGAAATATTCTCACCATTATTTACTGTGCTTTATTATAAACTGTGATATCAATCCAGGACAATATTAAAACAGATTGTTAGCAATGAGAATCTTACTGCTTGGATTAGAGAATTTCAGCTACAGGGAGAGAATTGTTTTCTCTGGAATGGCGGAGGCTGAGGGGATAGAAGTATATAATATTATGAGTGGCGTAGACAGGGTAGACAGGCAAAACCTACGACCCAGGGTAGAAATATCCAACACTGGAGGGCATATCTATAAGGTGAGAGGGGGAAAGTTTAATGGAGATGTACGGGTCAAATGCTTTCACACAGAGTGGTGGGGGCCTGGAACACTTTGCTAGAAGTGGTGGTGAAGACAGGCACAACAGTGGCGTTTAGGAGGCTTTTAGATAGGCACATGGAAGTGCAGGGAATAGAGGGATAAGGATCATGTACAGGCAAATGAGCGTTTAAACTAGGCATCATGTTCGGCAGGAACATTACGGGGGAAGGGGGGCTGGTCCTGGGATGTAATGTTCTATGTTCTTTATACTGTAGACTGGAATGAAATCACGACCCTTTAACTATTAACTGGTGTGATCCCTTTAATTGTAAAGCAGTGATTCATTTTCGGCTATTTAAAGATGGGCTGACTGAAACTAAATAAGAAAATATACCCTGACTTTAAAATGTGCATTGATGCTCCTGATTTCCCCCTATTAATTTTCCAGGACATCTGAGTTGAGTGCCCAGAGATAAAACATGAAGGGCTTTTCCACTTGTGTCGAGTAATAAGAAACTGGGAGAAGCCTGGAATCTGGGAGAAGCCTGTGCATGGAACAAGCTCAGTGAATACATAGAGAGGCTTAGTTGCTTACCCAGGTAGTTTCTGCTTTTGGTCATCTCAGTGACATTAATTTGCGTTGCTCCCTCAGGAATTTCGAGGATCTTATGATATCCCACGGACATGATGGTCTGCTTGAAGAGTCCAGATATCACTTTACATGTGGTGTTGTCACCACCGCAAACACCGCATCTGTCGTTAACTTTGTTCGAGCCCAGTATCTCATCGCATCCGAGGCTCTATAAAGATGGGAACAAAATGAGAGTTGTTATGTTCATTGCTTCACAGAACAGCAGTTTTATTTAATGAATTTATTAATGAACTGTGGGTGTCAATAGCAAGGTTGGCATTATTGTTCATGACCAAGAGCACTTTTAGAGGGCAGCTAAGAGTCAAATACATTGGTTGGTAAGGAAGTCGGTGACCACAGGTAGACTTTAACCAGCAGCAGAGGTGTCATAACCATCATCATTAGAACATAGACATTTACAGCATAGGAACAGGCCCTTGGGCCCACCATGTATGTGCCGAACATAATGCCCAAATGAACTAAACTCATCTGCCTACTGTATATATAATCTCCACCCCTCTCTTCTCTGCATATCCAGGTGCCTATTTAAATGCCTCTAAAACACCACTATTGTATCTGCCTCCACCACCTGGTAGCCCAGGCATCCGCCATTGTCTGTGTAAAAATACTTGTCCCACACATCTCCTTTAAACTTTACCCACCTCACCTTAAAGCCATGCCTCTAGTCGTTCACATTGCCACTCTGACTGTTGATCCTATCAATGCCTCTCATAGTTTTAGTTTCAGTTTAAACCAGCACCTGCAGTTCCTTCTTACACTTAGTTTCAGTTTAGTTTAGAGTAACGGCGTGGAAACAGGCCCTTTGGCCCACCGAGTTCGCACCGACCAGTGATCCCCGCACATTAACACTATCCTACACACACTAGGGACAATTTACCCATACACCAAGTCAATTAACCTATATGTTGTTTAAGAAGGAACTGCAGATGCTGGAGAATCGAAGATACACAAAAAAGCTGGAGAAACTCAGCGGGTGAAGAAGGGTTTCGGCCCAAAACGTTGCCTATTTCCTTCGCTCCATAGATGCTGCTGCACCCGCTGAGTTTCTCCAGCTTTTTTGTGTACTTTCAATTAACCTATATACCTGTACGTCTTTGGACTGTGGGAGGAAATCGAAGATCTCGGAGAAAATCCACGCGGTCACGGGGAGAACGTACAAACCCTGCACAGACAGCACCCGCAGTCGGGATCGAACCTGGGTCTCCGGCGCTGCAAGCGCTGTAAGGCAGCAACTCTACCGCTGTACCACCGTGCTTTATATACTTCAATCATGTCTCCCCTTAAGCGCTTGCGTTCTACAGTAAACAATCAAAGTTTTTCCAACCTTGCCTTGTGGCAAATACTGCCTAATCCAGCCAGCTTTCTGATAATCATCTTCTCTACCCTCACCAAACCTTCCATATCCTTCCTGTAATTATACAACCAAAACTGTGTGCAATATTCCAAATGCAGCCTAGCCAATGTCTTATAAAGCTGCATCATGATGCCCTGGCTCTTATTCCCATTGTCCCGACCCATGAAGGTGAGCTTACCACATGCTTTCTTTACCACCCTTTTCACTTGTGTTGCTACTTTCAGGTAAAAATGATGCATACTTTTTAATTCCAGATTTTGTATTAACAGTTGAAAAATTCATCAGCTGCTGTAGTAAATGTTTGTACATGAATTGAAAGTCCAGGCCTCTGGTTCTTAGTCCAATAAATAAACCCTAATGCTGCTGCTCAGTTTCTTCGCCTATCCACTGCATAGAATTTTACAATTCCTCAGTACAGTATGTATCTACAATCAAGTTACAAATCAATCTTTGTACCAAATACTTCTTAACTTGACTATGTCTTCTCCCAGTTTCCAATTGTTTCCTATAGTCATGTATTTGGGATTTGACTCGAAGTATTTCTCATTTAGGGTTACATATTTTTCAGTACAGTTCCTTGATGATCCCTTTCATCAATGAGTTCAAGTTCCCTTCTCAGGTGTACCCAGACCAATTTGCCTGCACATCAACTGACATAATGGTGTTGCTACACTGGTAAAGATGGCAACCTAAGAACTGTTTTAAATATCTGGGAGTCCACATTTCCGAGGATATGACACGGGCATCACACGCCTCAGCACTCGTGAGTAAGGCAAGGCAGCGCCTTTACCACCTCAGGCAATTGAGGAGATTCAGAGTGTCTCCGAGGATCCTCCAGTGCTTCTACGCAGCGGCGGTGGAAAGCATCTTGTCCGGGAACATTACCATCTGGTTTGGGAATTGCTCTGCCAAGGACAAGAAGGCTCTGCAGAGAGTAGTGCGTTCGGCCCAACGCACTATGGGAACTTCACAGGCCCTTTGGCCCACCGAGTTCGCACCGACCAGTGATCCCCGCACTCACACAGGAACTATACATCAGGAGGTGCAACTCCAGAGCCAACAATATCATGAGAGACCCCTTCCACCCCTGCAACGGACTGTTCCAGCTGCTACGGTCAGGCAAACGCCTCCGTTGCAATGCGGTGAGAACAGAGAGGTTGAGAAGGAGTTTCTTCCCAGAGGCCATTCGGACTGTAAACACCTTTCTCACCAGGGACTAACACTACTGAACGTTTTTCCTTCCATTATTTATTATGTAAAAGAATATGTGTGTTATGATTGTGTTTATAGTTTGTTTGGTTGTTTGTCTTTTTGCACAAAAGTCCGCGAGCATTGCCACTTTCATTTCACTGCACATCTCGTATGTGTATGTGACAAATAAACTTGCTTGACTTGACTTGACTTGATCTGTTCACAAAGTACCTATCAGCAGCTGCAATGTGGAAGGTGTCACTGTTTGGATGAATTTTCACTTGATGCTGCACAGGATCCTGGCACTATTTTCACACAACGCAATTCAGCTTGAGTTCTCCCCAACAATTATCTCTCCCTCAACATTACAAAAGCAGATAATCACATTGCCATCCACATACCTGCTGGATACAAACTGACCCAATGCTAAAGGCTGGTGCAGGAAGGTGGACTTTAAGTACTTGGATTATTGGGTTCGCTTCTAGAGTACTTGGGACTTGTACAAAAAGGATGGGTTGCATCCAAAGCTGGAGAGCCGCCAATGTCCGCGCTGAGAGATTTACTTGTGCTACTTGGGAGGGTTTAAATGAATTTAGTGGGAAGCATAGAAGCAGTGCAGCAGGTCGGGAGAAAAATGGAGAGAATAAATCAAATGGGTCCATTGGGAAGAACAGATAGTAGCAAGTTAGGCAGGACTGGCAGGCTCAACACCTTTTACTTTAATGCAAGGAGCCTCCTCAGTAAGTTGGACACTTAAACTCGCTGGAGTTTAGAAGGTTGAGGGGGGACCTCATTGAAACTTAACAAATAGTGAAAGGCTTGGATGGAGTGAATGTGGAGAGGATGTTTCCACTAATGGGAGAGTTTTGGACCAGAATAAAAGGACGTACCATGAGAAAGGAGATGTGGAGGAATGTATTTAGTTAGAGGGTGGTGAATCTGTGGAATTCATTGTCACAGATAGGTGTGGAGGTCGTCAATGGATATTTTTAAGGCAGTGATTAGCAGATTATTAATTAGTACGGGTATCAGGGGAGAAGACAGAAGAAGGGGGTTGAGAGGGAAAGATAGATCAGCCATGATTGAACGACAGAGTAGATTTGATGGGCCGAATGGTCTAATTCTGCTCCTAGAACTTATGATCCTTATCTAGATGTTTCGATTGTAACAGAGAGGAATGCATATGAGGAGGGGGAGTTGCAATACTGACCAGAGAGAACATAACTGCAGTACTCATCGAGGGTATCATCGAGGGTATCATCGAGGGTATGTTCAATGAGCACAGATGAGGAGAACTTAGGAAAAAGAGAGGGACCATCAACATGCTAGGATTATACTACAGGCCTCCCTGTCATCAGCAGGAAATAGAAGTACAGATATGTAAGAAAGGTGTAAGAGCAATACATAATAGTGGATTGATTTTAATTTTCCCAATATTGACTGGAATTACCATAATGTCTGGGGCTTGGATGGAATTTGTTAAGTTTATCTTTGTTTT
Organism: Leucoraja erinaceus; assembly: GCF_028641065.1. NCBI lineage: Eukaryota > Metazoa > Chordata > Chondrichthyes > Rajiformes > Rajidae > Leucoraja > Leucoraja erinaceus. Next base: position 122,357,800 of record NC_073377.1, on the reverse strand, counting down.
TTGAGACAATTCGTAGAGAGTTGTTCCTCAAGGACTTGAATTGGGGGAAAAGCCGATTTCAATAGGTTAAGAGAGGGCCTGGCAAAAGGAGATTGGGAGCAGATGTTTATGGGTAAAACAACAACTGACAAGTGGGAGTCTCTTAAAAGAAATTTAGTAAGAAGTCAGGATGAGCATGTTCTGGTGAGAACAGAGAACAGGAAAAGGCCAGGAAGATGCCCTTTGACCTGCCATGTCTGCGTTGACCCTAATGTCAAACTAATTCCATCTGCACATGGTCCGTATTACTGCCTCTTATTGTGTGTGTGGAAATGCCTCCTAAACGTTGATATTGCATCTGCTTTTACCACTTCCCCAGGCAGCATATTCCACGCACCTACTAGTTTAGTTGCGTTCAGTTTATTGCCACGAGTACCGAGGTACAGTGGAAAGCTTTTTGTTGCGAGCTAACCAGTCAGTGGAAAGACAATACATGATTACAATCGAGCCATTCACGGTGTATAGATACATGATAAGGGATTAACGTTTAGTGCAGGGTAAAGCCTGCAAAGACCGATCAAGGATAATCCGAGGGTCCCCAATGAGGTAGCTAGTAGTACTACTCTCTGAGTAAAAATACCTGCCTTACGAATCTTCTTTAAAATGTCACCCTCTCAGCTCAAATTTATGCCCTTGGGTATTTGAGGGCATATCCACTCTGCTCCTAATCTACTTTCACCACGTCAACTCTTACACTATCGAAATCAGACACCCCCCAATTCAAGATCTTGAGGACCAACTTTTGTATAGTAGGTGTATCAAACACAATGGAGCTTGGGTTTAAAGTGAAAGAGGAGAGAGTTCTAAAGGGGATACGAGGAGAATGCTTTTTTTACATAGAGAGTGGCTGATATCTGGACCAGGTTGCAACAGGAGATGGAGTCAAATACAATCACTATATTTAGGAGACATTTAGAAAGGGATAAACAGGCAAGGCATTGGAGGATATGGACCTAATGCAGACAAGTGGGAATAATGTCAATGGAAAGGTCAGCATGGCTGTGTTTGCCCAAAGGGCTCATGTCTGTGCTGTTGAACTCTATGACTATTTCCTACATCACTCGGTTGCCTGCACTTCAAAAAGTAGAATTGGATGAAAATGATTTTGATATCCCCTGTTGTCATAAAAGAGTTGTGAAAGCATAAATCTTTTTCATACACGAATAGGGTTGGCACAGTGGCGCAGAGGTAGAGTTGCTGCCTTACAGCGCCAGTGTCCCGGGTTCGATCCTGATTATGGGTGAAGTCTGTATGGAGTTGGTACGTTCTCCCTGTGACCACGTGGGTTTTTTCCCGGTTTCTTCCCACATACTAAAGGCATAGAGGTTTGCAGGTTAATTGGTTTTGGTAAATTGTCCCTAGTGTGTATGATGGTGCAAGTATACAGGGGTGATCGCCTGTCGGCATGGACTCGGTAGGCCTGTTTACACACAGCATCTCTAAAGTGCAAAGTCAAGTCTAAAGCATGTATGGGTAGAATTGTGATGGATTTGTCAAGAGTAGGTGATCAGGAAAAGTCAGAATGATGAGGATGAATGCCACAAACTGCTGCGGTTGGTGAATCGCCTAATAACTTCCACAACATGACAACAGGCATTGAGTGCATGTCTTGCCGGTACGGGGCCTTACTTCGTGGATTCAAAAACATGGGAATGTTCATCAATTCTAGGAGCAGAATTAGGCCATTCGGCCCTATCGAATCTACTCTGCCAATTAATCATGGCTGATCTATCTTTCCCTCTCAACCCCTTTCTCCTGCCTTCTCCCCATAAACCCCTGACACCTATACTAAGCAAGGGATGTGATGCACATCTAGAATCAATATTAGATTGGTGTAATTAATTTTAGCGAATACAAATGGAGCCTGCTTTCATCTGCACTCTTGTTTCAATGGTAAACAAAGTTAATGGAATGGCAATGATAATATTTGTGGCTTACACTTTGCAAAAGCAAGTGTGGCCTTGACCATCTTCAGACACTGGGCAGTGTGATGTATATAAGAAGCATGGACACTGATGTTGCATCTCCAGATTAAACCGTTAGGACGGTGGCACTGCGGTGAAGTTGTTGCCTTACAGCGCTAGAGAGCCGGGTTCGATCCTGACTATGTATGTTGTCTGTACGTAGTTTGTACATTCTCCCAGTGACCGCGTGGGTTTTCTCCGGGTGTTCTGGTTTCCTTGCACACTCTAAAGACGTACAGGTTTGTGAGTTCATTTACTTTGGTAAATTGTAAATTGTTCCTAATGTGCAGGATTGTGCTAGTGCACTGGGTGATCGATGGTTGGCATAGACTCGCTCGGTCAAAGGGCCTGTTTTTGTGTTGTGTTTCTACAGTCTAAAGTATAGTCTAATGTCTAAGGCCCACTGCTGTTGATAGTATAGAAACCCAGAAATCAGCCAGAAATAATGTCTGCTATTACACTGGTGCACTTGGCATGTATGCAGATGTGCTGACTGAAGTGGTATTCACTGTACATCTAGAACATAGAACGTAGAACAGGACCAGGCACTTCCACCACAATGTCTGTGCTGAATATGATACCAAGGCCAACTCTTATCTGCCTGCACATCATCCATATCACTCCATTCCCTGCATCCATGTGCCTGTCCATAAGTCTCTTAAATGCCACTGTGTTAGACTGACTCCAACAAGCAGCTGGTGAATCTTGGCACTGGTTTAACTCTTGGGAATAAATGGCACCAATTTTACTCAGAAAGGGGAATTACAAGGATGTAAAAAAGTTAGTTGAATATTGATGGGATGCTATTGTCAATGCAATAAATGGGCTGGCATAAGCAAATAGTGTATATGAGTATATTCCATTTTGTAATAGAGAATTTAGATAGTTGGAATTGTTACATACTATGCTATTGGTTTATTATTGTTACTTGCACTGAGACACGGTGAATAATATTATTTGCGTGCTATACAATAAAATCACACTGTACATGTATACAATCAAGTCATACATAAGCCATCCACTATCCCATGCAAGAATAGCCCTTGTGCCACTTTTGTTTACACTGCTGTTCGGTAATGTCCTGGTTGATCATCCACCTCAACGCTGAGATCAGCCATGACCGTACTGAACAGTGAAACGAGTTTGCAGCATCAAAAGACGTAACCTTGCTCTCATTTCTTATGTTTTCATGCAGTCGGGTCACAGGCTACCATTATATCATACACAGCTGACATTAGGCCTGAACAACCGGTACAACTGTGCTTATATCAGCCCATGGACTTGACCAAGAGGGCAGCTTATCAATAGAATCAAATACCAGCAAATTGAACCTTTAGGCAGGAGCCGGATCTTTCTGATATATTAAGTGGGGTGAAATTTCACTATTTCCTTGTACTCCAGAGATGCTGCCTGATCTGCTGTTACTCCAGCACTTTGTGTGTTGTGCATTATTCCAGCATGTGCAGTTCCTTGTACCTCTCTATTTCCTTACCTGATGCACATGAAAAGTGATATATGTGCAGGAAAAAGAACCATATGTAGCTACAAAGAACACATAGTGCTAGAGTAACTCAGCATCTCTGGAGAACATGGATAGGTGACTTTTGTCGGGACCCTTCTTCACACATATAACTCTGTAGGAATTGAAACATAGAATTTTGGATTGCTACCCAAACTGCTGGTGCACTCTATTTAGATTCATAGAAATGCCAGAGTCAAAGAAATAATGTTGGAAGACATCCCAAACTTTAATTAAGCTTGTTGTTCTTGAACAGTTTCAATATAAAATGAGCATTAGGAATAGAGCCTCGACTACAATTAAGGCCTTGTAATTCTCTGCTAAATAAAAACCTTGTTCTAACTTGGGCTTAACATCAAAATCGGCATTCTTTTAGTGATAATCGCGATAATTTTTTGCCACATATGCAACTTCATGCACACCAGAGGGGTGCACAAGCTGGGAATGTTGGCTATTGGCAGCAAAAGAAACATTAGAAATCATTTAAGATATACAATCTGCATACAACGTACCAAGACAAACATTTAAATTCCCATTTCTACTATTGCCTCATGGCACTGTGATCACTGAGGTCATTTTCTTGGGTAATAAAGATTACCTTATGCCAACCTGCAATTATAAAATAAAACTACACCAACTTTATAATTCAATTCAAAGCATCATGTAGACTATTCAGTAAATCCACAGCTGCTGCATTGTTTAGAATCCAGACTGGTTTCACTGTCGAGTTTTTTTCCACGGAGAATGTTCAATTCACCATGTCACAATATTTTCCATCTCCAAAAAGAACAGTTCAGATTGCATCCCATAAGTCACTTAACTCTCAAGGTTGCAAAATCTGACCTGGGAATACTTGGCACCACTGATTTTGTGCTTGTACTTTACCTGCTGAGCTCTGCTTTCATGCTTTTCACCCAGGATTGATTGTATGATTGTTTGAAATATACAACATAGAACGAGGCCTTTCGCCCACCTTGTTGACCATCAATCACTCCAATCACACTAGTGTTTCAGAAGGAACTGCAGATGCTGGAAAAATCGAAGGTAGACAAACATGCTGGAGAAACTCAGCGGGTGAGGCAGCATCTGTGGAGTGAAGGAAATGGTGACGTTTCGGGTCGAGACCTGAAACGTCACCTATTCCTTCACTCCATAGATGCTGCCTCACCCATTCACACTAGTTCTATGTAATCCCTCTTCACGTCCAGTCTCTACATACTAGGAGCAATATACAAAGGGCTAAGTAATCTACAAACCCGCATGTTTCTGGGATGTGGGAGGAAACCGGTGAAACCCGGAGGAAACCCAGGCGGTCACAGGAAGAATGTGCAAACTCCACACAAAAGCAGCACCCGAGGTCAGGATCAAACCCAGATCTCTGGTGCTTTGAAGCACCTGCTCTATCAGCTACACCACTGTGCCACCCCTATTTGAAGAGGGCTGCTGTGCTCTCATCTCACTGGATCAATTCAAAATTCAGTTACAGTGCTCTCATCCATGTCATCGTCAAATCCCTCTCAATAGACGTGAACACGTTAACGAGAAAGATAATTGAATGCCATGTGGAACGACTGCAGCACCGTCAGCGTTCCATTGCAAGGGGTTTAATTGCACCTCCTCCAACCCCATCTATGGTATCCGGTGCTCCTGGTGTAGACTTCTACATAATCAGTGAGACCAAGCATAAACTTGGCAATCGTTTCGCTGAACACTTATGCCCAGTCCACATTGGCCTATGTGATCCCCCGGTTGCCAAACATTTTTATGTCCCTTCCCATTTCCATACTGACCTTTCTGCCCTGTGTCTCCTCCACTGTCGGAGTGGGACCACATGCAAATAGAAGGAACAGCACCTCATATGTCGCTTGGGCAGCTTACAACTCAGCGGTGTGAACACTGATTTCTCTATTTTCAAGTAAATCTTTTCCCCTCTCTCTCTCTCTCTCCACCCTCCCCCAACCTAGTCATTCTATCAGTTACGCTGTTCGCATCCTTGTATACCCATCTTCCCCAGATAACAATGGGGCCATTGTGGACTCCAGCTTTCCTGAGGTTATCTGTTGCCGGTCCTGTTTTGTGTTCTGGTCTTCGACTTTCAGTCTGAAGAAGGGTCATAACCACAAACGTCACCTATTACTTTTCTCCAGAGATGCTGTCTGACTCGCTGAATTACTCCAGCAACTTGTGTCTATCGCCAGTGTATGTGCTTTGCTGGTTCAAATATTGACTATTGGGGGAAGATAGACACAAAATGCTGGAGCAACACAGCGGGTCAGTCGGCATCTCTGGAGAAAAGGAATAGGCGACTTTTCGGGTCAAGACCCTTTTTCGGACTCAGGCCTTCTATACATTTCCGTCTGAAGAAAAGTCTCAACCCGAAATGCCACGTATTCCTTTTCTCCAGATATGCTGTCTGAACCGTAGAGTTATTCCAGCATTGTGTTTCTATCTTCAGTGTAAACCTGCATCCACAGTTCTTTCCTACACGATCATTGGGGGGAACTTCATTCTTGGGGTTACACTCTCTTGATTTAGTTTTACTGATCATTAGCTTAAAGGACCAGTCCAAGAAAAACACAAATTAACATGGACATTATCTTTGTTGTTGATTTCCTGTATAAATCAGATGAGCACCAACAGATGAGCACCAATAAATCGTTATTCTGACAATTCCATTTGTGCAATCCATACTAAATGTCAAAGGAGCACATATTTCCCCATGAGCATTCCTTAACTCACCTACGTATCATGGTAAATCACTCCCTCCACTATAAACATCATAGTGGCGCAGCGGTAGAGTTGCTGCTTTGCAGCACAAGAGACCTGGGGTTGATCCTGACTAAGGGTGCTGCGTATACGGAGTTTGTACGTTCTCCCTGTGACTGTGTGGGTTTTCTCCGGGTGCACCGGTTACCTCCCACATTCCAAAGACGTACAAATTTGTAGTTTTATTGGCTTCCCGTAAAGATTGTAAATTGGCCCCAGTGTGTAGGATAGTGCTAGTGTACGGGGATTGCTGATCAGCGCAGACTCGGTAGGCTGTAGGGCCTGTTTCCATTCTGTATCTCTGAACTAAACAAAACTAGTCAGTGTTCAAGAAGGAACTGCAGATGCTGGAAAATCGAAGGTACCCAAAAAGCTGGAGAAAATCAGCGGGTGCAGCAGCATCTATGGTGCGAAGGAAATAGGCAACGTTTCGGGCCAAAACCCTTCTTCAGACTGATAGGGGGTGGCGGGGAGAAGGAAGGAAAAAGGAGGAGGAGGAGCCCGAGGGCTGGGGAATGGGAGGAGACAGCCCGAGGGCTAAGGAAGGGGAGGAGACAGCAAGGGCTAACAAAATTGGGAGAATTCAATGTTCAAGCCCGCAGGCTGCAGACTCCCCAAGCGGAATATGAGGTGCTGTTCCTCCAATTTCCGGTGTTGCTCGCTCTGGCCATGGAGGAGACCCAGGACAGAGAGGTCAGATTCGGAGTGGGAGGGGGAGTTCAAGTGCTGAGCCACCGGGAGGTCAGGTAGGTTCTTGCGGACCGAGCGGAGGTGTTCGGCGAAACGATCACCCTACCTCCGCTTGGTCTCACGGATGCAGATCAGCTGACATCTAGAGCAGCGGATGCAGTAGATGAGGTTGGAGGAGATACAGGTGAACCTCTGTCGCACCTGGAACGACTGCTTGGGTCCTTGAATGGAGTCGAGGGGGGAGGTAAAGGGACAGGTGTTGCATTTCTTGCGGTTGCAACGGAAAGTGCCCGGGGAGGGGGTGGTACGGGAGGGAAGGGAAGAATTGACAAGGGAGTTGCGGAGGGAGCGGTCTTTGCGGAAGGCAGATATGGGGGGAGATGGGAAGATGTGGCGAGTAGTGGGGTCACGTTGGAGGTGGCGAAACTGACGGAGGATTATTTGTTGTATGTGATGGCTGGTGGGGTGAAAGGTGAGGACTAGGGGGACTCTGCCCTTGTACGAGTGCGGGGATGGGGAGAGAGAGCAGTGTTGTGGGGTATGGATGAGACCCTGGTGCGAGCCTCATCTATGGTGGAGGAGGGGAACCCCTGTTCCCTGAAGAACGAGGACATTTCAGATGCCCTGGTGTGGAACGCCTCATCCTGGGAGCAGATGCGGCGTAGGTGGAGGAATTGGGAGTAGGGGATGGAGTCCTTACAGGAAGCAGGGTGGGAAGAAGTGTAGTCCAGATAGTCATGGGAGTCAGTGGGTTTATAGTGGATGTCGGTCGGAAGTCTATCACAGTCAGTGGTAGATGTTCAGTCACGTGACATAGTTCTGAATTAAAAGTGCTCAGAATGACCATGTTTGCTGTAGTACTTGACCCAGCGAAACATTGTACTTGTCTGGCGGAGATGTTGTTACACAATTACACATGCACCACGAATAGACATGCTGAAACACTTCCTACATTCGTCCCGCATGAATGATGTGTCCCTCAAACCACACAGCAAATATACAGAAGAAGGATCCTGGCCAAAAATGTTATAGTGTCATAGAGTAACACAATGTGGAAACAGGCCTTTCGACCCAACTTGCCCACAACGGCCAACAAGTCCCAGCTACACTACTCCCACCTGCCCACGTTTGGCCCGCATACCTTCAAACCTGTCCTATCCAGGTAGCTGTCTAACTGTTTCTTAAATGTTGGGATAGTCCCTGCCTCAACTACCTCCTCTGGCAGCTTGTTCCATACACCCACGACCTTTTGTGTGAAAAAGGTATCACTCAGATTCCTATTAAATCTTTTCCCCTTCACCTGAAACCTATGTTGTCTTGGACAATAGACAATAGTCAATAGACAATAGGTGCAGGAGTAGGCCATTTGGTCCTTTGAGCCAGCACCGCCATTCAATGTGATCATGACTGATCATCCCCAATCAGTACCCCGTTCCTGCCTTCTCCCCATATCCCCTGACTCCGCTATTTTTAAGAGCCCAATCTAGCTCTCTCTTGAAAGCATCCAGAGAACCTGCCTCCACCGCCCTCTGAGGCAGAGAATTCCACAGACTCACCACTCTCTGTGAGAAAAGGTGTTTCCTCGTCTCCGTTCTAAATGGCTTACTCCTTATTCTTAAACTGTGGCCCCTGGTTCTGGACTCTTCCAACATCGGGAACATGTTTCCTGCCTCTAGCGTGTCCAAGCCCTTAACAATCTTATATGTTTCAATGTCTTTGATTCGCTTACTCTGGGCAAGAGAATCTGTGCATATACCTGATCTATTCCTCTCATTTTCTCCAGAGATGCTGTCTGACCCACTGAGCTACTCCAGCACTTTGTGTCTCTCTTCGGTATAAACCAGCGTCTGCAGTTCCTTTCTACACGGCAATTTCCTGAAAGTTGCAACATTCACTTGGGCTGATCAGGTATAAAGAATCGCACACTGAACAAAACCATCAATGGCTCAGAGAGATGTAAGTTGAAGTCTGATTCTGCACAGGTGGTCATTCTTTCAGTGACATAACGTTTAACTCTCGCTTTAATTCTCATTTTAGTGGATCAGATACCATGGCATTATTGAAAGAGGAGTGTAGGGGGTATATTTATTCATCAAAGTAATTCAAAAATAGGTTGACCCATTGAAAGACCTTCCTTTGCACAAGCATGTTTTTCTTAAAAAGTGTGAATCCGTTTTCCGAACTTACTTTGTCAAATGAGAAAATGCTGCGGAAAAACCTGAGAATGTGTTTAGTGTGAATTTTACGCTAAAACGCAACTCCTCACTTCTTATGAAAATGAACAAAATCCTTGATTGAAACTTAATATTTGGTGATTCTCATGGTCACACTGCAAATTTTAACGGCCCACCATTATGGGTGGGTTGAAATTGGCATGACTCTGTGTTAAGCGTCTACGTACAAGGGACAGATTTTTATAGACAAGAGAGTTTACTGTAGAGCATTGCTTCTGGCCTCTGTGATGACTGCTGGAATTGAGATGAAGTAGTACAGTGCAGCTGTAACAGCTGTTGTGTTGAGAGCTGTGCACCGTAACAGCTTGTTATTGTACATAACTAGACTGACAGGAAAGCAGCTGTTAATGGCAATACCACATGTGCAGATTCTTATAATAGGAGCAATTTTTAGAAGTCTTTAAACTACAAAAGTCTACAATGAAACAGAGCAGGGAAACGAAGAATTAAAAATATGGAATAGGTCTTGATAAGTGCACCAGTCTGGAATTTGTCTCTGCCGATGTGATTTACAGGTGTCAATTAATTTATCTTAAACAGGTTAACACCTCATTTTAGGACAGCAATCGGAATTTCAGATGAACATGTTGGACAACCAGCTTGACTACTCCTCAAGGAACAATTTAGAGCTATTTTTCTCTTGTAAACAATGTTGCTTATAAATCCACTGTGGGATCACTTTTTTTTTTATTGTATGACTCCCTGGTCATTATGTTTTGTTTAGTTTAGTTTATAGGTACAAGGCGGAAACAAGTCCTTCGGCGGACCGTGGCCACGCTGACCACCGATCCCCATACACTAGCACTATCCTACACTCACTATGGATAATCTGTAATTTTGTACCAAAGCCAATTAACCTACAAACCTGTACGGCTTTGGAGTGTGGGAGGAAATCGGAGCTCCCAAAGAAAAAGCCAGTTTTTCACGGGGAGAATGTACAAACTCCGTACAGACAGCACCCGTAATCAGAATCAAACCGGTTCTTTGGTGCCGCAACTCTACTGCTGCACCACCATCCCTTTCTTTTTGTCAACCCGGTGAAATTCAGTCTTGTAACTGTGGTGGAATCATGGACTGAGTAAGCTCGCTTGAATGCTGCATAGGCAACATGTGATGTTGTCAGGTCACACTAGGTTTCATCATTTTGTGGCAATCTTCGACTAAATTAAGTCTGTCACTTTTAGTAAGAACGTCATTTGGCCAAAATGCTGCTTCATTCAAACCCATCAAAGTATTTCTTACTCCCTTGACTCTTTTATCCAATATATTTCAAATGTATCGTTCAACCATGTCTAACCATGGAGAAGAAAAGGCCAATGGAGAACTTGAGTTCTACAACAGCATGCGTAAGAAAATACATTCCAATTTTCAATGTTAAAGGATTGATCAATGAACACCATCACCAAGAGATTGCTGAAAGAACATAATACATTTCTCCCTGCAGTAGAAGAGGAAAGCAATATATATTTTACAAAATGATCTGCGTTTGAGGAAGAAAGGTGGTAGTGGAATAATTGTTCGATTACTCTAGGAATGAGTTGGCATGGACACAGTTGGTTGAAGAGCACCTGGCCCAGATACAGTTATGTGATTCATAAAGAGACACACATAGAAACGTTTACAGTCAGACACATACAGATATGTATCTTTCATTCATTTGTTTTATATCTCTTTACATCCCTGTCTATATCTCTTGTTTCCCTTTCCCCAGACTCTAGTCTGAAGAAGGGTCTCAACCTGAAACGTCCTGAAATGTCACCCATCCCTTCTCTGAAGAGATGCTGCCTGTCTCGCTGAGTTACTCCAGTATTTTGTGTCCATCTACAGATATACTCATACACAAATGAATATCAGAATCAGATTCAGAATCAGAATCAGAATCACACTTTATTCGCCAAGTATGTTTTGCAAAATACGAGGAATTTCATTGGCCAGGTCAGTCGGTGCTTTTATGAATACAGAAAGTCTAACAATACACACACATTTTTCAATTACAGGAAATTAAATAACATTGGATTGTGAATCACATCTGAATTTCCTCAGTTGCATAGTTTAACTTCAACACAAAACAGGTCAGATTACACATGGAAACACAAGAAACTGCAAATGCTGTTACCTTGAGTAAAACATAAAGTGCTAGTAGGAATGTAGGGAGAATAAACTGGGTTTAGCGTAGGACTAGACTAAGTGGAACCCATTGGGTCCAGTAACATGGGAGGCCTGGTCCCCCCCAACGCAACCCATTCCCCAACGCCATATTCCACCACTCACCTGTTCCCCCAACGCAACCCGTTTCTCAAAGCAATATTCCACAACAGTGTGGGTGTGGGGTAGGGGGGGGGGGGGGGGTGTGGGGGTGAAGGTGATGTGGGGGAAGGGGGTGTGTGGGGGAAGGGAAGGTGTGGGGGAAGGGAGGTGTGGGGGAAGGGGGGATGGGGGGGAACAGGGAGTGGGGGAATGGGGAGTGGGGGAAAGGGGGGAATGTGAGGGGGGGGGGGAAGGGAGGGAGGGGTGGGGAGGGGCGGTGGTCCCAGCAGACGCAGCTCGCACTCTGCTCACCCCGCACCTTCAGCTTTCGGTCTCACGCGGCAGTGCCGGGTCCCACTCCGACTTCACTCAGAAGCTTCCGGTTCAACTTAACAGCTCCCGGCTCATCGTGCTGCTCGCTGCCTGCACGCTGCTCACGGACTCAGCTGCGCCTCCGGGGATTTATTCTCTGCATCAGGCAGCATCTCGAGAGAAAAAGGATGGGTGACGTTTCGGGTCGGGACCCTTCTTTAGACTGCAAAGTGAGCGGAGAGCTTGGCGTATGGAGGGGGTGAGATTAGAGTGGGTAAGGGGAGTGTAAAAGTCAAGACGTTTGATGTCTCGTTGACGGTTAGAGATAAAAAGGTCCAGAGAGGGTAGATGGCTGTCCAGGAGAGTCCAAGAGATGGAGGAATGTTGGAGAATGGCAGAGTTGATCGTCTTTGGAAAGTGAGAGGAAACCAGAGCAGTTGGAGAAAACCCACGTGGTCACAGGGAGAATGTACAAACTCCTTACAGACAGCACCCCAAAGTCAGGATCAAACCCAAGTCTCTGGCATTGGAAGGCAGCAATTCTGCTGCTGTGCCACTGTGCTGCCTCGACTGGTGACTTATTGTAACTACCTAATTGTACCCATCTTTACAGCTTCTTCTGGTGGCTTGCACCAAATACCCACCTATGTGAAAAAGTTGCCCCTCGGGTCTCTTTTAAATCTTACTCCATTCACGCTAAACCTAGGCCCACTGGTTTCCGACTCTCCTACCCTGTTGAAAAGACTGTGACTATCCACCTTATCTATGCTGCTCAGAATTTTATATACCTCTTAAAGCTCATCCTTCAGCCTTCTACACTCCAGGGAAACACGGCCCATAATGCTAAGGGGCTTCTAATACTCTAGAGATTCTGAACATCTCTCTGCTGGTGACTTGCAAGTTAATGGCCGGTTCTCATGGTGCGACCTGACGCAAGATGTCACCAGAGTGAAGTGGTCGTGGTCCAGCACGAGTTCCGCACGATATAACGGGGGGTAGATAAAGAGTTCCCACGGTACTCGGCAATTCTGTCATTTGTGCGAGTGACTTGTCCGTCCCCCGATCTTTCCCATTAATCGTGAATGAACATCGTGGACTGTAGTGTAGTTAATCACGTGGCACAAATGGTGTCACTTTTTTTTCACACACTATATAAATATCCTCCGTTCGTAGAATTGGCTCATTTGCAGACATGCCTATACAAAAATGTTTGAATTTTCTCCCGACCTTACAAAGTTACACGACTACCTGCCGTTAGCGCCACGGAGGTCCTCGGTGGTCCACGAATGCCGTACTGTTATCGCAGAAGGTTCCCACGATGTTAAACTCTTGTTAAGTCTTGCGACAGGTCGCACCGTGAGATAGCCCTTTAAGAGATTTTGCCAGCAGTACACGTGGAAAACATAGAAACATAGAAATTAGGTGCAGGAGTAGGCCATTCGGCCCTTCGAGCCTGCACCGCCATTCAATATGATCATGGCTGATCATCCAACTCAGTATCCCGTACCTGCCTTCTCTCCATACCCTCTGATCCCCTTAGCCACAAGGGCCACATCTAACTCCCTCTTAAATATAACCAATGAACTGGCCTCAACTACCCTCTGTGGCAGAGAGTTCCAGAGATTCACCACTCTCTGTGTGAAAAAAGTTCTCCTCATCTCAGTTTTAAAGGATTTCCCCCTTATCCTTAAGCTGTGACCCCTTGTCCTGGACTTCCCCAACATCGGGAACAATCTTCCTGCATCTAGCCTGTCCAACCCCTTAAGAATTTTGTAAGTTTCTATGTACTTTTTAAGAAGGGAGGGAGAGAGAAAACGGGGAATTACAGACCAGTTAGCCTAACATCGGTAGTGGGGAAACTGCTAGAGTCAGTTATTAAAGATGGGATAGCAGCACATTTGGAAAATTGGTGAAATCATTGGACAAAGTCAGCATGGATTTACGAAAGGTAAATCATGTCTGACGAATCTTATAGAATTTTTCAAGGATGTAACTAGTAGCGTGGATAGGGGAGAACCAGTGGATGTGGTGTATCTGGACTTCCAGAAGGCTTTCGACAAGGTCCCACATAAGAGATTAGTATACAAACTTAAAGCACATGGCATTGGGGGTTCAGTATTGATGTGGATAGAGAACTGGCTGGCAAACAGGAAGCGAAGAGTAGGAGTAAACGGGTCCTTTTCACAATGGCAGGCAGTGACTAGTGGGGTACCGCAAGGCTCGCTATTTACAATATATATTAATGATCTGGATGAGGGAATTGAAGGCAATATCTCCAGGTTTGTGGATGACACTAAGCTGGGGGGCAGTGTTAGGTGTGAGGAGGATGCTAGGAGACTGCAGGGTGACTTGGATAGGCTGGGTGAGTGGGCAAATGTTTGGCAGATGCAGTATAATGTGGATAAATGTGAGGTTATCCATTTTGGTGGCAAAAACGGGAAAGCAGATTATTATCTAAACGGTGGCCGATTGGGAAAGGGGGAGATGCAGCGAGACCTGGGTGTCATGGTACACCAGTCATTGAAGGTAGGCATGCAGGTGCAGCAGGCAGTAAAGAAAGCGAATGGTATGTTGGCTTTCATAGCAAGAGGATTTGAGTATAGGAGCAGGGAGGTTCTACTGCAGTTGTACAGGGTCTTGGTGAGACCACACCTGGAGTATTGCGTACAGTTTTGGTCTCCAAATCTGAGGAAGGACTCTTGCAGAGAAGGTCACCAGACTGATTCCTGGGATGTCAGGACTGTCTTATGAAGAACCTGGATAGACTGATAAGAATTTAGGAGATTGAGAGGGGATCTTATAGAAACTTACAAAATTCTTAAGGGGTTGGACAGGCTAGATGCAGGAAGATTGTTCCCGATGTGGGGAAGTCCAGGACAAGGGGTCACAGCTTAAGGATAAGGGGGAAATCCTTTAAAACCGAGATGAGGAGAACTTTTTTCACATAGAGAGTGGTGAATCTCTGGAACTCTCTGCCACAGAGGGTAGTTGAGGCCAGTTCATTGGCTATATTTAAGAGGGAGTTAGATGTGGCCCTTGTGGCCAAGGGGATCAGAGGGTTTGGAGAGAAGGCAGGTACGGGATACTGAGTTGGATGATCAGCCATGATCATATTAAATGGCAGTGCAGGCTCGAAGGGCCGAATGGCCTACTCCTGCACCTAATTTCTATGTTTCTATGTTTCAAGATGATGCCAGACCTCCACATGTGCTTAGGAAATTTTCCTGGAGATTTCAGGGTCATGAAGGAACACCAAGTCCTTGAGTGTATTTTTTCAGGGGAGAAAGAAATCAGAGTAAAATTGAGGTAAATTCACTGACCAGTCCATTTTAGGTATGTTATTTGGGATAAGACTTTATACATGTAAAAATATGTGGCAAACAATGAATGCTTCAGGCAGATTGGGAATTGGTGGCATTGAGAACTGGAAGCTGCGATCAACTAGAACATTGCCATACATATTCCGAATTTATTATAAAAAGTACTCTAATGATGAATTCTGTTACCTGTGAAACTTCAGTTTAAGAGCACGTTGCAGAATAGGCCACCTTCCTCTCTTTAAACTCCTTTTTTTGTCAAAAGAATGTTACAAAACAATTTAAAAGTTACAGGCAAGATGTACAAACTGTCGCTTGACAAGGCTGTTTACCTCGACAGGGTTTAGTAAGGTCAGCCAGTTTTATGAACATATGGTGCAAAACCAGCTGCAGAATTTATTGGCAATGTCACGTATTAATCATTGTTCTTGGGAACTGGAAATCCAATGAAATCTCAAATGGAGTTTAAACTGACATAATTTTCAGCTCCAGTTCCCAGATATCCTGGAAGTCCACACCTTTAGGTCACAAACTAATGTGTTTACCATCTTTAGCAGTCAAAATGCCCAGACTGATTTAAACTCAGCTCATTGCTCAATATGTCCCATCGGTACATCTCCACGATGAATCCAATGTAATAAAATGAGTTTACATTTCCGGATAAATGTTCCCAGCAAAGACCTGATTTCCTGGCCTTATTTTTTATCCTTACTGAAATGATGACGGATATTTAATGCATGTGATTCAGCAGTGGCAGGTTCACAGACCTTGCCCTCGGTTTCCGACACTGTCCCTTTTGGTGCAAGGCAGGTTTAGTTTGGTAGGCTGCCAGATGTGGTACAGTGCAAAGTTTTCAAACGCTTGGAGACTTTGAAAAAACACTGGAAGCCTAATGACAGGATGTAGGTCCTGAATTTCCTCAAAACATCGGTAACTGCTTCAGGAAAACATCTGAGCAAACGCAAAGCCTTAATTTTTATCGCTCTGTGTAAATTAGTCCTATGCCAATGTCCATCACTTGTTCACCTTTTCAGTGCTGCCTGTATGTTTAAAATAGGTCCACAGATTTTCTTGCTCTTGTCTCCCTCGACCTTCTTTTAGTGTCTTTTACTCATCTTCAACCGTCTTGTAGTGTCTTTATTAAAATCACGAGTAACAGTTACTTCTGTGCTTAAAGATCCTTTTGGTGCAGGCTCGAAGGGCCGAATGGCCTACTCCTGCACCAATTTTCTATGTTTCCATCCTTTCATGTAGCTGCTGCCTGCAAGATTCATTTTGCATACTTCTTTTCCCACATTAGTCATTATAATCACACAAACCAAACAAGCCTCCCTTCATTTGTATTCACCTGTCACTTGCTAGACTTTGCCATGCCCCTGCCTCTCTATTATGGTGTCACATTACCTATCTATTCCCTCTATAGACCTGCTGAGCTACTCCAGCACTTTACTTGTTTTGTTCAAGTTTCCAGCATCTTCACTTCCTTTTATCTCTTATTTTGGTGGTGTCTGTCTCAGGGTTTGCTGGATCTTGGTGGCTGGTGGTGATATTCACTTCTTGTTTATAATTTTACTGGCAGCCTTGGTGGCTTTTACAGTAAGTTCTTTCTTAGTAACTGCCTTGATCACACCTACAGCCACCGTCTGTCTCATGTCACGGACAGCAAAGCGACCAAGAGGTGGATATTCAGAAAAGCTCTCCACACACAGGGGCTTAGATGGAGTCAAGGTGACAATAGCTACCTTCTGAAACCCAGGTCAAATCGCCTCCATGCCAAAAGAAGGAACTACAGATGCCCGTTTACACAAAAGGACACAAAGTGCTGGACGTTAGGCAAGTCAGATCAGGCAACTTCTCTGGAGGACATGGGTAGGTGACATTTAGGGTCAAGATCCTTTTTCAGACTGAATACCTCCTTAAGGGGCTGTCCCACTTGGGTCACCTAATTGGCGAGTTTAGAAGAGTTTGAAAAAATGACATGTTGAAGACCTCCTTCGACTATGTAGAGACCTCCTTCGACCTCCTTCGACCATGTTGAAGACTAGTTTCAACTAGCTATGACTAGCCATGACTAACTTCGGAAAAATTGGACACTGAATAGTGGAGAGTGAACACAACATTCGATCTCCCTTCGACTATGATGAAGACTATGTACGACTACCTTCGACTATCCTTGATTACCTACGCCTACCATGCTACGGCTTACTACGACTAAACCTACGAGTAAAAAAAATATAGATCATTTCCATGGCGACCTTTATAAACTCACGGGCATTTTTGAACATATTGAAAAAAACGCCGTGACCTAGCTGAGGCCTCGAGTATGCGGAGACCACTCTCGAGCATGAAGGAGAGTTACGAAGACCTCCTACGATCACGTGTCGACCATGCTGCGAGTATGAGTCGAGGGAAAACTGGCCAGAACTCACGGATTAGGTCGCCCAAGTGGGACAGCCCCTTTAGTTTCCCCAGCTTTTCTTTGGGTTTGATGTTGAATATAGAGCTATCCTGAGAATACATATAAACAGACTCACTGCTGTACTTCTTCGCTCTGGCCTTTCCTTGGCAGTGCATTCAATATGTTTGAGGAGTGATACCAACACTACTAGTTGGAGTTGGGTCCGCTATTCTTTACGTTGTATATTAATGATGTGCATGTTGGAATTGATGGCTTTGTGGCCAAGTTTGCTGATGATTGGAAGATAAGTGGAGGGCATGTAATTTTAGAGGAAGCTGGGAGGGTGCACAAGGGGTGTGGACAGGGCTGGGAGAGTGGGCTAAGTACATGGGGAAGGTAGTGGAAGAAGATACGATTGATACTGTATGTTCAAGAGGCATTTGAACAGATAAGTGAACTGGCAGGGAATGGAACGATATAGACCATGTGCAGACAGGGGTGTAATTTAAAATGGCATCGGAGTCAGCACTAATATTATGGTCCTGTTCCTGTGATGTACTATTGTATGTTCGATGGGATAGTGCTACTTCTTTTGCTGGCATTTATATCTTGTGTTTTCTACATGAATAAGAAATAATTACATATTAATATAGCACCTTTCATGACCCAGGTCATCACATAGCACATTACAGCCAGTTAAAGTGAAATACATTTGAAGCAATGTACTATTCTCATGAAGGAAAGGCAACAAATATTTACATGCCCCCACAGATAATAATGGGCTAGTGATGGGAAAGTGTGTGTTAGTGATAAATTGTGGGAAAGATATCGGCCAGGCCACTCTTCTTTAAAATAGTGCCACAGGATATTTTATGTCCACCTGAGGTCGCAGGTGGAGCCACAATCGGATAGATGACGTGCCAGACAGCACAATCATCCCTAAGTAGCATCCAAATGTGAGGGGCTCAATGTTTGCACTCAGTGCTTGAGCAATAATTTCACCCACACCTCCAGAAACTGAGGCAGGAGGGCTACTCATTTTGCTATGGCTAATCTATATCTATCTATACATAACTAAAACTCTGATCTTGTTATCTTCCGGTTTGGTGGTCTTTCTATTTGCGCAAAAACGGTTTGCAATAGCACTACGAATTTTCGCCAGTTCACTCACCGTTCTCCTGTGCTACGGGTGCACCAAGTTTCATTCCCATTGGTTGAGTGTCGTAAAAGTTAGTGAGGTTTAAAAATCTTTAAAACTGCACATGCGCAGATCGATCTCTTCTCCAGCCAGTCAGCGCCATGCAAATTAGTCTCTTGCCCTGTCACTCCCCGGGGCGGTCCGCCCCTTCCTGTGCCATCGCTTCTTTACTGGAGCTAAGGGTGGCCGGCGGCGGTTTCCAACCGGACTTTCAGAGGGACTTGAAGCAGCCCAGCTCCGCCCCAAGCAGCAGCCCCACCACAAGCAGCAGCCCAGTGTCGGAGACCTGACCCAGCCTAGCCCAGCGCAGCTCCGCCCCAAGCAGCAGCCCCACCACAAGCAGCAGCCCAGTGTCGGAGCCCTGACCCAGCCTAGCAGCAGCGCAGCTCCGCCCCAAGCAGCAGCCCCACCACAAGCAGCAGCCCAGTGTCGGAGACCTGACCCAACCTAGCCCAGCCCAGCGTGGGAGACCCAGCCCAGCCCGGAGTTGGAGATGTCTCTGATGTCGCCAAATAGAAAGTGGAGACTCTGATCCCGGAGGAGGAGAACGACCAGCGACCAGCACCCGCTGTGAGTCCCCATCACACCGTCAATTCCAGCCACTACCCCTCTGGTCCCCCTCGCTGGCTCCTCCCACCCTCCCCTGTGACACCTCTCTCTCCCCCATAGCCCTTCCCCGTATTTTCTCTGAGCTCACTCCTCCCCCTGCCCACACACCCCTCTCCCCCCACCGCACACCCCTCTTCCTCCACACAACCCCCACCTGCCCACACACCCCTCCCCCTCACACAGCCCCCTTGCCCACACAACCCCCCCCCCCACCCCCCCCCCGACACACATACACACACCCACACACACACACAACGGGTCCCACTTAGTCTATATTTTTTCTCATCCAAATATCTACATTACTAAAAGACTGATCTTGACCGCTTTTGGCCCACTGTGCTGCGATTTCTGAGAGAACGCCGCCACCTAAGGCCGTCATTTTTGGCCAACCCACTCAGAGCTCCCCTCCACCTTCCGGGACAGGAGGATCTTTCCCATCGATGAAAAATCAGAGAGATATTAATGTTTTTTTTTAAATTGCCATAATCTCTGCTGCCCCCGCTGGCGGCAGAGGGGAGGGACTATAAACCAGGAAGTGCTCGACCCAGGAAGTGAGAGGGTCAGGGCTCTCTGAGCTGCGAATAACACTGAATGCACGTCTACTCCACGGTGAGTCCCCTCGATGCGGCTGTAAAGTGGCTGCAGCCCAATTGTTTGCCTCTCCTTTTTAACAAGTTTGTGTTCACAATATGAATTTTGGTTGTCGGGTGGCTGCAGCCCAATTGTTTGCCTCGCCTTTTTAACAAGTTTGTGTTCACAATATGAATTTTGGTTGTCAGGTGGCTGCAGCCCAATTGTTTGCCTCGCCTTTTTAACAGGTTTGTGTTCACAAAATGAATTTTGGTTGTCGGGTGGCTGCAGCCCAATTGTTTGCCTTGGCTTGGCTTTTAAAATCGTTGCAACAGTTGGATGCCAACCCAAGAATCCATTCGGCCCACAATGTCTATACTAGCCCTCTGGAAACCAGTACCTTCGGCCCGCAACACCCATACGAGCGCAACAGATAGCCCCCCCACTGGCGAGCAATATTGGAATTGGTGGAGAGGTGGAATATTGCGTTGGTGACCACCCTCATGTGTGATGCTGAGACCCAATGGGTCCCACTTAGTCTAGTATATAACTAAAACTTTGATCTTATTATCTTCCGGTGTCCGTGTTTTTTCTATTTGCGCAAAAACAGTACACGATAGCCCTACGATCCCCCCCACCTTACTCACCATTCTCCTGTGCTGTGTGCAACAAGTTTTGTTCCGAGTGATGGTATATTTTATTAAGGTTTAAAAATCTTTAAAAACTCACATGCGCAGATTAGTCTCCTCTCCTGTCAGTCACCGCCACGGCCGGGATGGCGACGCCCCTTCCTGCACCATCGCCGCAGTGATTGGCCGCGTTTGCTGTCAGTCACCGGTGCCATGCGCCTCGCCTGCCGTTGCCCAGCACGACGCCCCTTCCAGCACCATCGCCACACTGATTGGCTGCATTAGCTGTCAGTCAACAGCGGCACCCGCCTCACCCGGCGAGGAGAATAAAGCTGAAGGAGCGGAGTGAGCAGAGTGTGCATCACTAACGCTACGCCGAGTGGAGAGCAGGTGTGGCTGCGTCTGCAGGCGCCGATGATTCGGGGACTGGGTGCTGATGGTTCGGAGCCTAGGCGCTGAGGTTGATTATGAGGCCAACGGCTGCAACCTCGAGATCCTGGGGAGGTGAGGAGGGAGAATGGGGGGATTGAGGGAGAAGAGGGGGTACGGAGGGGGAGGGGGGGAAAGTGGCGGAGGTGAGGAGGGAGAGTGGGGGAGGAGGGTAATAGAGGGAGGGGAGGGGGGAGGTAGGGAGTTGGGAATACCTGGGGAGGTGAGGAGGGAGAGTGGTGGGATTGACAGAGAGGAGGAGGAGGGAGGGAGAGGGGGGAAAGTGAGGGAGGTGAGGAGGGAGAGTGGGGGAGGAGGGGGAAGAGAGGGAGAGGAGGGCAACGGGGAGATGAGGAGGGATAGTGGGGGGTGAGGAGTGGGGGAGGTGGGAATGGGGGATAGGGAGGGAAGAGGTTATGGAGGGAGGGAGAGGGTGACTGAGGGTAGGGGAAAGGAGAGGGAGGGAAAGGTGAGGGAGGGATTGGGGGAGGGGAGGAGGAGAGCGGAAGAGGAGTGGGAGGAGTGCTGGTGGATCAGGGAAAATGAGCCACACCTGCACACCTATGGGTGAGAGGTGGAATATTGCGTTGAGGGAACGGGTTGTGTTGGGGGAACGGGTAAGTGGTGGAATATTGCGTTGGTGGAGCAGATCCAATGGGTCTACACTTAGTCTAGTATTATATAAACACCTGCAATAACCTCAGTCATTGCTTTACATGGAGTGGAAAATGTGCAGTATAAAGTCCACAGAAAATTAGCATTGCGTTAAGGTGGTCAGTGATAGTGATGGAGACGTGGCCAATATTTGAATGGGTTAGTTGGATTGTACAAATGTTCCTGGATCTGTAGTACTATTTTCAGAATCTAAGGACCTGCCCCCTCAAACTAGAGTTAAAGAGACACACTGCATGGAAACAGACCCTTTGACCCAATGAGTCCATGCCGAATTCTAATAGAGAATAAAGCATGTAAGGATTTCCAGCAGAATGGATTGTATGTTATTATGACTTGCCAAACACCTTGAGAGGAGGAATAAATCTGGTCTAATGGTTTCATAGATTTGAAAGCTACAAGACGGAACAAGCCCTTCAGCCCACCGAACCCACGCCAATCATCAGTAGCCTGTTCACACTAGTTCTGTGTTATCCAATGTTCGCAGTCACTCTCTACACACTGGGGGCAATTTACAGAGGTTAATTAACCTACAAACCCACACGTCTTTAGGAAGTGGAAAAAAACCAGAGCACCCAGAGGAAACCCACGTGGTCACAAGGAAAACATGCAAACTCCACAGTCAGCACCCAAGGTCAGGATTGAACCCAGGTCTTTGGCACTGTGAGACAACAGTTCTACCAGCTGCACCAAGTACCACACATTTTTTAAGACTTTTTTAGATGTCGTCTAAATACTTGTTTAGCTACATGGAGGATAATGGGTTGGGGGGGGGGGGGGGTTCTGCCTTTATTATTCTATCTTTGTTTTTGTGATCCATGATTGCACAGCCATCCATGTGCAAGTTGGACATTTCCTGAGATTGCCTTTTGCAACTGCAATATGGTTTGGGTTAGGACATTTCCCCCTGCTCACTTCTGCAAGGTCTGCAGGGTTTCTTTCCTCTCCATTACAAAGCAGTCACCTCTTCTCCCCTAGGTGCTGCTTTCGAAAAAATAAATGATAGCACCAGTCTAGACCTATGTGCAAATGACTTACACCTGTTTCAGTTGCAGGCCAGCCGCCACTGTTTGCAATGTGAGTGTTTGCAGAACTAGAGCACAGTCTGGATGCATGTCGACATCAGCATGGAAAAGAGGGACCTCGATGCAAGTCTGCAGAGGTACATTTGTTTTTCCAGAACTTTGATTCCACAGAGAAAGCAGCTACTCTTGCAACTTAAGCATCAATTATAGTTATTCAAAAATGTCCCATGGAGAATAATCATTCATGAACCGTAACTCTCTTTGGAAATCTTCAACCTCCATTGAGACTGCAAAGGGAGCAACCTGATACTTGTGTGATAACATGGCCATCATCATAATCCAATTTTATTATGTTGCACAAAGGTCCAGTTTTTCAAGGAACCCCTCCATCAAGTCATGAGGATGAGTGGGTGGGTACGAGCTGCCAGAGGAGGTAGTTGAAGCAGGTACTATAACAGCATTTAAATGACACTTGGACAGGTAGTGTAGGAAGAAACTGCAGATGCTGATTT
Source organism: Leucoraja erinaceus (assembly GCF_028641065.1). Lineage (NCBI taxonomy): Eukaryota > Metazoa > Chordata > Chondrichthyes > Rajiformes > Rajidae > Leucoraja > Leucoraja erinaceus. The sequence continues at coordinate 122,334,670 of NC_073377.1, read as the reverse complement.
AAACCGAAGATAGGCACAAAAAGCTGGTGTAACTCAACGGGACAGGCAGCATCTGTGGAGAAAAGGAATAGGTGACGTTTCGGGTCGAGACCCTTCTTCAGACTTGGACAGGTACATGGATAGGAAAGGTTAAGAAGGATATGGGTCAAACGTGATCATTTGGGACTAGTGTAGAGTTGATATAATGCATTCTTTGAGACCTTGTTGTGTCAATTTATTGCCAAGTGTCTTAGATTATGACAGCGAATATCCTCGACGAAGCCTCTACTTCCCGACGAGACTAAGGAAATTCAGCATGTCTTCAGTGACTCTGACAAACTTCTGCAGATCCACCACAGAAAGCATATTGTCAGGTTGCATCACAGCTTGGAACAGTTCTGCGCAAGACTGCAAGAAATTACAGAGAATTGTAGATTCTATCAATGTACCCAATCCATCACACAAACTAGACGGCCCACCATTGACACCATCTGCATCTCACACTACCTTGGAAAAGCTTCCAGCATAATGGAAGACTTGTCCCACCCCTGTCATTCCTTCTTGTCCCTGCTCCCATCTGGCAGAAGTTACAGAGACTTGAAAGCGCACACCACCAGACTCAGGAACAGCTTCTTCCCCTCCTTTATCAGGCATCCCAACAGTCCTTCCATAAGGTACTGTCCGATTCACATCAACTCTACTGCGGACATTGGACTTTGTCTATGGAACTGATGTGCTATAATGCTGAGAACTATATTGTGAAAGTATCTTCACCTTTGATCTATAGATCTATCATCTATTTTGAAACATTTAACTTGATTGTAGTTATGTATGGTATATCTGATCTGTTTGAATAACATGTAAAATAAAGCTTTTCACTATACCTGTTTGTGACAATAATAAACCTAAACCTATCCTTTTGGAAGTCCTGAGCATAGTCTGGAAGTCCTGAGTCTATGAAAGGTACCATATATATGGCAATTATGAAATGTTATTATTTTGTGCCCACAGTATTTCAATTTCCAACATAAGCTCGTGCAAGTAATTGGCAAATATGAACTGCTCCTCAAAATCATGAGAAGAATAAATAAATAGTGGTTTGATTGTTTATTGGGAGCCTGGATACCTGCAGGAGAACCACTCTTTATTGATGTTGTGAAGGAAGGTTTCGGCCTGAAACATTGCCTATTTCCTTCGCTCCATAGATGCTGCTGCACCCGCTGAGTTTCTCCAGCATTTTTGTGTACCTTCGATTTTCCTGAATCTGCAGTTCCTTCTTAAACATTCTTTATTGATGTTGTGAACACGCAATTAAGAGGAAGAAGACTTAAAATAGTGAGAGAACATTTTTACGCAGAATATGATTGGAATCTGGAACATACTGAGTGATTGTTAGAGGTACTTGTTCTCACACATTTAAGTAAGCACTTTGAATCACCAATGCATATAAGGCTACAGAAGAATTTCAGGTAAATTTTGTTGGTATAGATATGCACTTGAGAGTTGGCATTGACAACGTGGGCTGAAGTGCTGTAAGACCTTATGATTCCAGGATCACAAGATGTTAGTTACTTTTTGTAAATACCTCTTAGTGTAGGTGAATGCAAAGAGAATCAAAGGGGAATTAATGGATATAGAAGAAAAGGGAAACTCTATGACTATAACATCAAGTCAATTATACTTGGCAGATACATTTTGAAAGAATATCAGTGCAATTTGTTGCTTGTTGCGTGTAATATTTGTGAAAGAAAATGGTCTTGAAGTAACTGTGTTCTGACCGTGCTGTTGTTCATTTACTGGGTGTAGATTGGTTTATGCATGACAACCAATCATAATAGGCTAGCGTCGCTAACCCCACCTTACTGTACCATTTATATTAGCACCCACTTCCTACACTGCTCAGTTCTGGAAGCAGTCAGGATGCTCTGACAACTAACGATCTACTGTACTGCTATAGTTTGCATAATGATTAAAGATGATCTTGGATTACATATTGTGTGAATCTCTTGTTTACACTGGGAATGGAAAATGATGTTGCCAAATGCCAAACAATGGGATATACAGCGCTCTATCATGGGGCGGCACGGTGACGCAGCGGTAGAGTTTCTGCCTTATAGCGCCAGAGACCCGGGTTCGATCTTGACTATGGGTGCTGTCTGTACGAAGTTTGTAAGTTCTCTCCGTGACTGCATGGGTTTTCTCTGGAAGCTCCGGTTTCCTCTCACACTCCATAGATGTACAGATTTGTAGGTTAATAGGCTTGGTTTAATTGTAAATTATCCCTAGTGTGTATTGGATAGCGCTAGTGTGTGGGGATCACTGATCGGCGCAGACATGGTGGGCCGATGGACCAGTTTCTGCACTGTATCTGTAAACTAAACTAAACTAAAGAGCACACAGAGGTAAATTCTGATATTGGGCCCAGCGATTTCAGAAAGTCACATGAAAATGACAAATGCTGAGCATGTTATACAGCACCTTAGTTTTACTCTTTTTGGTATGAATGTGAGTAATATAATAACTATTATTTATAGCATCAGCCTATTGCTATGTTTTGCCAGAATTTCAATTTTTAAGACAGTGACGAGAAACTATTTTGAAAATATTGGGCTATTATTTCTTGTATGGAACGTTGTTAGAGATTTTACAAGTTAGTTTAACAACAAATAAAGCCTTCATTTAAGACCACTGATTCTTCCGCAGCGCCAAGAGATGAAGGTATTCAGACTCCAAAACCCAGGCTATATTATGCAAAGCACTAGATGTATTTGGCATCTAAAATCCATTATCGAAACAATTCATCTGCATTCCTCAGTTGCTCAGGGACCTAGAAGAGACCAAAGACTATAAGAATCGTAATACAACTGCTCTGCCAAAATGAAAATAAATCTTAGTTTCTTGCTTGTCCTTTCTAAGATTGGCCTACAAACCTACTTCATGTTTCAAAACATTATTTTCTGTCCTTGAATTTATGAATCTCATATTAAAGAAATAATGTAGGAGTTATCTGCCAAATGGCCAATAACCCATTGTTTTTAAGTACACCACATATATACACGTTTATAGCAACAAACTGCATACATTTCTGAATGTGTAAATAACAGCAGCATTCAATATAACGGAACAATTGAAATGCCACAATGCTAATTTGGTCAGTAGGTACTCTAGGGTGAGTTCATGAATTTTAAGCTGTATTTTGTGTATGGAAGGTGATGTTTCAAAAGGGAACGATATGACAAATCACAAATTTCGCACTATCAAACTATTAAGCAATAATCACATACTATTGATTAAAAAACGTGTTCCAATATAACTTTTATCCCTGTTCAGATAATTATATTTTGCTTTCAACCAAGAAAAGTACCAAACAAAGTTATATTGGTACCTCACAAAGTGCTTCACACTCAATAAATAAATTAGTATTGAATTGTGATCACTGTTATTACAAAGGAAAAAAAAAAAAATCTCCAGGGCCAATTCTGTTGTTCCATGCAGTTCCATGTTCCTACAATTTACTTGGTGCATCTCAAGGTTTGCTTGCATATGAGAGAGAGGGAATCTCAATCCATCAGCAAGTCAATTAGTTGGATTGTGATCAGAGACGGGGTGAGATGATGAAAGTCGAGGGCGAAGGAAAGCAAGTAGTAAAAAAAGTAGTCTGATGTAAGACCTATTTAGTTCAGCGTTCTCTCACAACTAAATGCCCAGCAATAATTAAAATCCTTCTCTCTCGCACACAAATACATGCAACATTGACCCAGCTCTGCCTGCCTGGAAATGGGTGGGTATAAATTCAAAGGGTTCTGAACGCAAACCATAACATGTGGTCCAAATGGGAAACTGCAATGGATTTCCTGCCGTTAAACCAACAGGAAGAGGATCCGAACTACAAGAACTGTCAATATTTTCTTAGAAAAAAATTGCTTGTAGTGCCAGGAGGTGTAAACGAGTCTACCTCTCCTCTCTCTCTCTCTCTCTCTTTTTTTTTTCACTTTTCAAAAACTTTATTCGACACATACGATACAACACATCAAATCATAAACAAAAATTACACTATATCAAGTATCATTACAAATACAAAAGTGCATTCATTGTTTACAATACTCTCAATCCCACGCGGTGACTAGCGCCCACGGAAGGCCTCCAGAGACCCCGTGGACACCGCTTGTTCCCTCTCCATGGACACACGTGCACGGATGTAGGCCCGAAAGAGGGGCAGGCCTCTCTCTCTCACATTTACTCAAAACCCACTCACTCCGACAGCTAAAGGACTACACTGCCTCCTGTCTTGTCTCTTATAAGGATGACATCTCTTTCTCTTAGTGTCGCTCTCTATCGTGTCTGTTCTCAAAAGGGGGCTTTTTGCATGTCCTCCTTTATCAGAAAACGTGACAAAGTGGTAGTTGGAGCCCTTAACCACGTTTCCTACATTCCCAGCACTTCCGATCTCACCCTGCCTTCCCAGACAGAACACGAATAGAGTTCTGTCTGTGGGTGGGATCATTGTGATCAAGGTGGTGGGATCAATGTGATCCCGTCACCTGTCATTTCTTGCCCTTCCCACCCCTTTCTGCGTCCTGCAGGGACCACTCTCACAACTCCCTGGTTCGCTCATCCCTTCCCCTCCTCAAGGACTTGTCTCCACAGTTGTCCCTACACCTTCTCCTACATCATCATCCAGGGACTGAAACAGCCTTCTAGATGAGGCAGAGATTCATTTTGTGTCTCCTTCAACCTCGCCTAGTGCATTTGGTGAAACCAAGTGCAAACAGGCTCTGTCCATTTTAACCACATGGACGTCCTGGTTGCAAGCCATTTCAATTCCTCTGTTCATACCCACATCGACCTGTCCCTCCTCAGCCTGCTCCACTGCAATGACGGAGGCAAAACACAAACTGGAGGAACAGCACCTCATCTTCCACTGGGTAGTCTATGGCACGAACATTGAATTCTCCCATTTCAGGTAACCCACTTCCACTCTGTCCCTTTCCATCTCCTAATTTATACAGATCCTTTCACAATTGCCCTTTTTACCACACCTTGGCTCCACCTATTTGTCACCTATAACCCACATTACCCATAGCCGAGCCTGCTATAAAATAAGTTATTAAGATGATTTAAGTTGTTCAGTGGTGATCTTTTGTCTTTTCCATCCATACAATGGCATTAACTGACAAAAGTCCCATGGCTGTGCATCATTTCATCAATTTGGATCTGTGGGTCTTTGCAAGCAATATGGCATGTTTGCAACAGATGATTTATATGTGTGGTACTGGCAAGCACTTGTGGCCCATTAAAAATAAACACTACTGTGGCACAAACAGCTTGAGGCATCTTCTGTCCAATTGATCCTGTCTGAGTCGGCTCCAATAACATGGGAGTTGTCCTGCTGGGTGGCTCAATGGGGTGACTAGTACGGCTGCTGTCTCACAGCTCTAACAACCCCGGTTCAATCCTGAACTCCGGGGTGGCGTCTTTGCGGAGTTTGTACATTCCCCCAGTGACAGCTGGGTTGGGAACAGCTCCATCCAATGCTGCAAGAAATTGCAGAGACTTGTGGACGCAGAATGCAGACCACAAATTGTAGAGAATTGTGCACCCAGACCATCACACAAACCAACCTCCCCTTCATTGACTCTATTTACACTTAACGCTGCCTCGACAAGGCCACCGTGAAATAAACAATGATGAGTCTCAACCCGGTCGTTTCCTCTTCTACCCTCCCCCTTCAGGCAAAAGGTGTAGAAGTGTGAATATACACACCTCCAGATTCTGGGACAGTTTCTTCCCAACTGCTATTAGGCAACAGAACCATCCTATCAACAACCAGAGAGTGGTCATGAGCTACTATCTACCTCACTGGGGGCCTTCGGACTATCTTTTATCGGACTTTACTGGACTTTATCCTGCACTAAACATTACTTCATGACTTCATAAATTCTAGGAGCAGAATTAGGCCATTTGGCTCATCAAGTCTATTCTGCCATTCAATCAAAGCTGATCTATCTTTCCCACTCAACTCCACTCCACTCTCCTGCGTTCTCCCCATAACCCCTGACACCCTTAATGCCCCTGTCCCACTTAGGAAGCCTGAACGGAATCCTCTGGAGGTTTTGCGCCCCACCCAAGGTTTCCGTGCGGTTCCCGGAGGTTGCAGGTGGCTGCAGGTAGTGGAAGCAGGTAGGGAGACTGACAAAAACCTCCGGGAACCGCACGTAAGCCTTGGGTGGGGCGCAAAGTTTCCAGAGGTTTCCGTTCAGGTTTCGTAAGTGGGACAGGGGCACTACTAATCAAGAATCTGTCAATCTCCGCCTTAAAAATATCCATTGACTTAGCCTCCATAGCCATCTCTGACAATGAATTCCACCGATTCACCATCCTCTGACTGAAGAAATTCCTCTTCAAATCCTTTCTAAAGGTAGTTGATAAAGGTTATTCCCTTCATCATTTATCTGTGAATGGCTCGATTGTGATCATGTATCGTCTTTCCACTGACTGGTTAGCGGGCACCAAATGCTTTTCACTGTACCTCAGTACACGTGAAAATAAACTAAACAAAACTAATCTAAACAGCATGGGTTTCTCCTGGGTGCTCCTGTTCTTCCATATCCCAAGATCTTTGTTTAGTTGCCCACTGTAAATTGCCTCCAGTATGTAGATGATTGACCTTAATAAGCCCATCAAAAAAGCAAAAAGGGTTTCACTCCAACCTGGAGGACGAGGCGGACATTCTGAAGCTGTGGCACGGCTTGAACACCATCATTGCCGATGACACCACCTTTGTTGGAATTACAGATAATGATAAGTCAGAGTATAGGAAGGAGATTGATCAACTGACCAAATGGTGCCAGAACAACAACCTTGCTCTCAACATCAATCAAAGTTGACTTTGAAAGAGGAAGGTCGAGGATCCACAAAACTCTTTATGGACGGGGTGGTGCTGGAAAGAGCCAAAAACTTCACATTTCTGGGCGTGCATATCTCTGAATATCTGTACCCAGCACATTGATGCAATCACAAAGAACGCCCATCAATGCCTCTACTTCCTAAGAAGATTGATGATATTCGGTATGTCAACAAATACTCTCTTGAACTTCTGCAGGTGCATAGTAGAGAGCATGGCAACTGGAACGGCCATAAGTAATAGGAGCCGAGTTAGACCATTCGGCCCATCAAATCTTATCCGCCATTCAATCATGATTGATCTATCTTTCCCTCTCAACCACACTCTCTTGTTTTCTCCCCATTACCCTTGACACCCTTACTAATTAATTCCCAGGAACGAAGAAGGTTGCAAAAAGTGTTGAACATTGCCCAGTCTATCACAGGTACTGACCTCCCCACCCTCAAAGGGATCTACAGGAGTTGCTGCCTCAGAAAGGCAGCCAGCATCATCAGGGACCCACACCACCCTGGCTGCATTCTCATTTGCTACCATGGAGAAGAAGGTATAGGGACCAGAAAACTGTAATGTCCAAATTCAGGGGCAGATTCATCCCTACAACTATCAGGCTATTAAACACTATGGTGTTTACATAGTACTATGTTTATATATGTTGTGCTGTTCCAAGTACAAATTTCATTGTTCCGTTTGGGGACATATGACAGTAAAACTCTGTTGACTCCTGAATGGGGGCGAGTTGAAGAGAATGTAGGGAGAGTGAAAAGGGATTCATATGTTGGAAAGAATTGCAGATGCTGGTTTAAATCGAAGATAGACACAAAATGCTGGAGTAACTCAGCGGGCCAGGCAGCATCTCTGGAGAGAAGGAATGGGTGTTGTTTCGGGTCAAGACCCCTCCAGACTGATGTCAGGGGAGTGGGTGGTACAGAGATAAAATGTCGTTGGAGATAGTAAGACTGGTAGGAGAATTGGGAAGGGGATGGAGAGAGAGGGAAAGCAAGGGCTACTTGAAGTATTCATGTAGGATTAGTGCAGATGGGCTCTTGATAATTGGTGGATGTGGTAGTCCCAACATATTGTTTTTGTGCTGGAAAACTCTGCACAACTATGACAAATTGTAGCTCATTTGAAATCCGGCTATTGTTCCAACAAAACAGAACATTCAAACCCAGACGTTTCTCTGCAAGGTGGGATAAATGAATTGACCAACAATTTCCTGTCTTACCCTCTGGTTCAACACAGGCTAACTTTTATTTCCAATGATTTGACACAGTTTTTGTTTCCGTGTTATAACTAGCACCTTTGCCATCTTCTCCCAATCGCATTTTTGAAACAAATACTTTTTCACTTCCTAAGTTGACAACTTGAAAATATCCTGAGAACATTATGTTACTTGATGGCTGTTCCTCATTATCCATAATAAATTATGTTCAGGATCTGGTCGGTTCTTTGGAGTACAATTTGCACACTAATTAAAGAAACAACCACAAAATATGTTCGAGCCATTAACATTTATTTAAGCACAAACTAATTCCCAATTTAGGATTATTAAAGTGCTTGTCCACCCCATAATTTTCACCACCATTGTTATAACCATTGCTATAAACCTCTGCAAATTGCCTATAAATGTAATCCTCAATTTTGTTCCCATTACTATGTAACCCATAATGCATTTACCATATTGCAATATACCATATTGCAATGTACCTCCTACTCTATTAACTTAATGCAAGCAGACTTGTCTGGGTACTATCATCAATGGAAACGTACATTTATTTTTATTTTCTGATTCCGTTTAATAGAAACTCCATTATTTTACACAAAACTGCTTATTCCATTCTAACATCATTTCGTCAGAGCTGCTGTGAGTTTTTCTTTCTGTCTGAAACACTAAATCTGTTCTGGTGCTTGTGGTGCAGAGTGTAGATGAGGAAATCGCACGCTGCAGCCTGGGATTTTCTATCCGTTAAAATAAATTGATGAGAACCTGGGCAGCACGGTGGCGCAGCGGTAGAGTTGCTGCCTTACAGCGCTTGCAGCGCCGGAGATCCAGGTTCGATCCCAACTACGGGTGCTGTCTGTATGGAGATTGTACGTTCTCCCCGTGACCGCGTGGGTTTTCCCCGAGATTTTCTGCTTCCTCCCACAGTCCAAAGGCGTACAGGTTTGTAGGTTAATTGGCTTGGTGTATGCGTATGTCCCTAGTAATAGGATAGTGTTAATGTGCGGTGATTGCTAGTCGGTGCGGACACAGTGGGCCTTGAAAACTGAACTAAACTCTCATATTGGGGAATTTGCAATTTTCCAGTGTGTATGACATCCCTTCTGTGTCTCCAGATTTGGGTTTATCTCTGTGAATTTGTTTTATTTTACATCTTAATTAAGCTTGAGCAGAGTGTTTGCCTGTTCCAATTACTACAATCTTAACAACATTTCATTGAGGCTTATTCCTATTGAAACTGAAGTATATAATGACAAAAAACCTAATGTGCTCTACATTTCTTAACACTCAAAATGGCTAATTGTTAATCTTGTTGGACCACACAGACCAAGGTTAAAGAAAATATTTTCTCCCTCTACTCATGAGTTGACGTCACTTACTCAGAATGTTTTTCCTCCCTGGAGTAATTGAGGAAGCCAACAGAAACTTTCAAAGTTTTGTTAATAAATTCTCTGCAAGCCATAGGCAGCATCTTACTTTAGTGAAAAAAACAATTTCAGGGATGAGCAACATTGCAAGTGACAGCAAGCAATTTTCACTTGCTTTGACAGACGTGAGCTCCTTCTCAGGATGTCTGTGGCCTGTGACCAACCTTCAGAAACTGAGGTGGCAAATTGAGTGTTCAGTTGGCGATGATTGGATCATCTGGCCAATGGGTTCACAAGTCATGGGAGCAGAATTAGGTCACTTGGCCCATCGAGTCTTCTCCGCCTTTCAACCATGGCTGATTTAGATTCCCTCTCAGCCCCATTCTCCTGTCTTCTCTCCACAACTCCCTCTCAGACCCATTCTCCTGTCTTCTCTCCACAACTCCCTCTCAGACCCATTCTCCTGCCGTCTCCCAATAACCCTTAACACCCTTACTAATCAAGCACCTGTTAATATCCGCTTTAAAAATACTCCATTGCCTTCTGTGGCAATGAATTCCACAGATTCACCATCTTCTGAGTGAAGAAATTCCTCCCCATCTCTTTTCTAAAGGTACGACCTTTATCCTTAGTTGTTTGGCGTAAACACAAAGTACTGGAGTAACTCAATAGGTCAAGCAGCATAGGTAGGAGAAACCCACTGAGTTCCTCCAGCACTGGGTTAGTTTCTTCAATTTTCCAGCATCTGGAGTTTCTTGTGCCTCCTTTAATTGTTCAGCCCTCTTATTTAACTCTTAATTATTATGGAATATGGGTATTTTACCCCAGAATAAGTGATTCTTGTTAGCAATGATGCCAAGTATGTTGGCCTAGGCCTGGGTAGAAAAATTGGTTTAGATTATCTTATTTTAATTTTAGCACTTCAGCTTGATGATGTTGCACATAATGTGCATTGTCTACGGAGTATTGACTTTAGTGAGTAAGGCTCTTTGGTAAGGTACAAGCAACAATATAGTTTTATATTTAATACATTAGATAACTAAATTAAATTAGACATGAGGAACTGCAGATGCCAGTTTACAACCAAAAAGATTTACAGTGCTGGTGTAACTCAGTAGCTCAGGCAGCATCTCTGGAGAACATGGGTAGGCGATATTTCGTGTCAGGACACTTCTATCTATGTTCTCCAGAGACGCTGCCTGATCCACTGAGTTAAGGGCCTGTCCCACTTACGTGTCCTTGGCACGCAAATTACGCGACCTCGTAGTCGCATTGAGGCGCACGGGGATCGTGTGGCCACGCGGGGCCGGTCCCACTGAGAAGGGCGGAGGGGAATGGAGTTGTGCGCGATAGCGCACCGAAACTTTGTAGCGAACAAAATCTTCACGCACCAACGGCCTGTTGCGTAACTGACGGCCAAAGTGGGACAGGCCCAAGACTCTGGCGCGACCCAACGTCTCACCTCCAACAGCAGCAGAAGCAAGCAAACGATCGCCGAGCTCGGCCTGGGGCTCACGGCCGTTGCGGTCTGGATCCGCCCCCACTTCTACTCCCAGAGCGGGGCCAAGAAAATTGAAGATAGACACAAAATGCAGAAGTAACTCAGCAGGACCGGCAGCATTACTGGAGAGGGTGACGTTTCAGGTCAAGACCCTTCTTTCAGACTGAAGAAGAGTATCGACACAAAACATCATCCATTCCTTCTCTCTAGAGATGCTGCCGGTCCCGCTGAGTTACTCCTGCATTTTGTGTCCATCTTCAAATGACGTCACGTGCTCCAGACGGCTGTGCGGACGCATGAAATCGCACGCGACGTTCGCGGGACCGTCGCGCCTCAATGCGGCCACGAGGTCGCGAAATTAGCGTGCTAAGGACACGTAAGTGGGACAGGGGCTTTACTCCAGCATTTTGTGACTGAATTAAATTAATTTAATTACATACATTAATTAAATTAAGATAGAGTTTGCAGGGCAGTTGATGTGCTGAAGCAGTAATACACGTCAACCATTGTAATCCACCGGCAGAAAGCTGCAGCAGCTTAGGGGACCTCAGCACAGAATTAACCACATGGTGGCGCAGCGGTAGAGTTGCTGCCTTACAGCGCCAGAGACCTGGGTTCGATCCTGACTACGGGTGCTGTCTGCATGGAGTTTGTATGTTCTCCCTGTGACTGCATGATTGTGTAGGTTTCCCTCCCCCCCCCGGTGTTCCCGTTTCCTCCCACATTCCAAACACGTACAGGTTTGTAGGTTAATTGGCTTTGGTAAAGATTGTAAATTGTCCCTAGTGTGTAGGATAGTGCTAGTGTCAGTGGATCGCTTGTTGGCGCAGACTCGGTGGGCCAAAGGGCCTGTTTCCGTGTTGTACCTCTGAACTAAGATGAACTGAAGTCGAACCTTTAAAAAAATCGATGTATAAGGGAGGAGGAAACAGACCCTGAACACTTCTAAGAACTAGAGGAGAAAGATTTATTGAAACCAGAGGGACAACATTTTCACATAGAAATGTATATAGAAAAAGCTGCCAGAGGATGTAGTTGAGGTGGATACTTAACAACATGTAAAATACATTTTCGCAGGTAGATGGATAGGAAAGGTTTGGAGAGATATGGCTCAAAACCGGGCTGGTGAGATTAGCATAGGTTGGGCATCTTGGTCAACAGGGGAAAGTTGGGCTGGAGGGCCTGTTTCCGTGCTGTATGACTCCATGATTTTGTTCCAAGAGGCATTCATTTTTTACACTATTGCAGAATGTACATGATTCCTAACGTAGTGGAATAGGATTTCAGACAGTAAGTTACTGCCAAGCAATCAGTTTTCAGCTGACAGTTTAATAGGCAAGAGGAGTAGGGCAGTAGTTGGAGAGCTGTGGAAATGGTTGGCGCAGATAAGTGATTCATCACAGGAATGACCAAAAATGTTTAATGTACTTTAGTGTACACTGACTCAGCTGGCCAATTAGGTTGCCATCAAAACTTCTTTCAGAAGCGGTCTTTGCAAAATGGCTAGGCTTATCCCAAATGAGCATTTCATGGCAACTAGTTTAGGTGTGAAAAACTGGACTGTGAACACAATTTTCCCACTGAGACATCTCAGGGCAAGTTTCCGCCTGTTCCTGTCCCACAGAACTCATCACCAATATCTTGATTCCATTCTATCCCCCCCTTGTCTCGTCCCTGCTGATTATATCCGTGACAACACACACGCTCTTCAACAACTTTCAATTTTTTGGGGCGGCACAGAGGTGCAATGGTAGAGTTGCTCCGATTGCCTCATCTTTACCATAGCTTTCTAGCCCCTTTGTACCTCCATCTCCCACAAGGGAGGTCTCAGGGCCCACCAGTTTTTCCTTGAACAGAGACCAAATCAGTTTCCCTCTAGTAACACTCTCCTCCATTAGGCAGAACTTGTCTGCAGTCTCAACAATTTTAGTTTTGACTCATCTCTTGTTCTTCATTAAAGATGTAGTTATGGGCACACACATGTTGGTTACATTACATAGAAACATAGAAATTAGGTGCAGGAGTAGGCCATTCGGCCCTTCGAGCCTGCACCGCCATTCAATATGATCATGGCTGATCATCCAACTCAGTATCCCGTACCTGCCTTCTCTCCATACCCTCTGATCCCCTTAGCCACAAGGGCCACATCTAACTCCCTCTTAAATATAGTCAATGAACTGGCCTCGACTACCCTCTGCGGCAGAGAGTTCCAGGGACTCACCACTCTCTGTGTGAAAAAAAAGTTCTTCTCATCTCGGTTTTAAAGGATTTCCCCCTTATCCTTAAGCTGTGACCCCTTGTCCTGGACTTCCCCAACATCGGGAGCAATCTTCCTGCATCTAGCCTGTCCAACCCCTTAAGAATTTTGTAAGTTTCTATAAGATCCCCTCTCAATCTCCTAAATTCTAGAGAGTATAAACCAAGTCTATCCAGTCTTTCTTCATAAGACAGTCCTGACATCCCAGGAATCAGTCTGGTGAACCTTCTCTGCACTCCCAAGGACATTGAACAGTCCTTGTTCCAAACGTACACTGGCACCATCCCCCAACCTGCGCAGAACTCATTGATTTCATTAATTTTACCACTAACTTCTACCCTGCCGTCAAATTCACTTGGATTATCTCTGACACCTCTCTCCCCTTTCTCAATCACTCTGCCTCTTTCACAGGAAACAGACTATTGACTGAAGTCGGTCTACTACAAACATACAGACTCCCACAGTGATTTGGACTGCACCTTCCCCCACCCTGTTTCTTGCAAAGACTCTCGATTTCTCTTTCCCTGCCATATCTGCTCCCAAGATGCAAGAGATTTAGCAAACCTCTTCCCTCATATCCACTCTGGATCCCCAGAAGACTTTCCAGGTGAGACAGAGGTTTACATGCAAGGTACACAAAAATGCTGGAGAAACTCAGCGGGTGCAGCAGCATCTATGGAGCGAAGGAAAGAGGCAACGTTTTGGGCCAAAACGGTGCCTATATCGGGCCGAAACGGTGCCTATTTCCTTCGCTCCATAGATGCTGCTGCACCCGCTGAGTTTCTCCAGCATATTTGTGTACCTTCGATTTTCCAGCATCTGCAGTTCCTTCTTAAACACAGAGGTTTACATGCACCTCCTCTAAACTCATCTCCTAGCATCTGGTGTTCCAAAGATAGCCTCATTTATGCAGATGAGACTTTTGAACCTCTGTGTGCAATGACTCCACTAATAAAAAACTCTGAATGCCACGGTTTTTTCAGTAATGTGTCCTTTCACTTTTACCCTTAAACCTGTCTGCTTCTCTGAAGTTAAGGTGAGAGGGGAAAGATTCTATGGAAACCTGAGGGCCAATTTTTTGACACAGCAGGTGGTGGATATGTGGAATGAGCTGCCAAAGGAGATTGTTCAGGCAAGAGCCATAACAACATTTAAAAAACATTTGGACAGGAACATGGATAGGAAAGATTTAGAGGTTTATAGAGGGCATGTGGAACTAGTGTAGATGGATGTAGACAGTGTAGATGGTCGGCATGGCCTGGTTTGGCTGTTTCTGTGCTGTGTGACTCTGTGACTCTACATGCTGACACTGAGCAGAAACATATAACTTAAGATAGACACAAAAAGCTAGCACATCACACTCTGAAGAAGGGTCTCGACCCGAAACGTCACCTGTTTCTTTTTTCCAGAGATGCTGCCTGACCTGCTGAGTTACTCCAGATTTTTGTGTATATCTTCTGTTTAAACCAGCATCTGCAGTTCCTTGCTAAACATGTAACTTAACATTGTCGATGGCATCTGTGCACCACTGGAAAATGTTTGTTCTGACGCGTGTTTTGTTTTTGCATAAAGCGGCCCTCATACGGCACTAACAAGCCTTAAAGTTCAACTAATCTTCCCGTGTCGATAACCTACTACATTTGCTGGGAAGGGGGTGATTTCAGGTTAGTGGCGGCGCTGGTGAACAGCCGCGGCTCGCCTGCAGTCCGTTTGGTTTTACTTTTTTGTGTTGTTTTTTTCGTCTTGTTTAGTTAAGTTTTTGGTTTTTAGGTTTGTGTTATGTGTGGGGGGGGGGGGGGTGAAACAGGGCTTTCTGTCGGGGGATGCGACTTTCTTGTATCCCCCTTCTCTGCCTCCGTCTGTGTTGAGGCCTAATGGCGGAGCTGGCGACCTCGAGGCTCCGGAGGCAGAGCCTGTCAGGGGCTGAGACGCTCCCGTGAGGGCGGCCCGGCTCGAGGGTAACGGCGCTCCCATGAGGGCGGCCCAGCTCGAGGGTAACGGCGCTCCCGTGAGGGCGGCCTGCCTCGAGGGTGGAACAGCGCTCACGTGAGTGCGACCCGGCTCGGGGCTGGAACGGTGCTCCGGTAGCTGAGACGGCGTTCTGGCGGCGGCGGCCTCAGTCTGGGGTTCGGCCGCGGGTCAGTGGACGACATCGTCAACAGCTGCGTCCGCTGGACTGGAGGGCAGCAGCTTCGACCACCCCCGGGCCGCGGAGTTTGAACCAGCCCGTTCGCAGAGCTCGGTGAGCCGCAGGACTGACTTACCATCGCCCGGTGGGGTATCGCCTCAGCGCAGATGGAGAAGAGGAGGGAAGAGACTAAGATTTTTGCCTCCATCACAGTGAGGAGGTGCTTGGTGGACTCACTGTGGTGGATGTTAATTTGTGTTTACTGTCTGTTCTGTTGTTTATTATTGTATGTGTGGCTGCAGGTAACGACATTTCGTTCAGACCGTAAGATCTGAATGACAAATAAAGGATCTAATTCTAATTCTAGTTATCTGTTTTGTCTTCCACCTCATTTTGCCTTCAATTGGTTAGGTTCTAAAACGTACTGCTGACCCAAACATGTTGCTTTGGGAAATCTGGACAATATTTGGGCCTTTAAATAAAAGTTAAAAGTATATTGCAATCATAGCCATTTGTATAGACTGGGACGCAATGATGATATATGTCAGGAGATGTAAGTACAGTGCTGAGGGAATGTAAAAACTTATTACAATTCTGTCAAGTTAAATGGGCTTTAATGATATCAGAATAGTTTTCAGAAGAAGAAGAAGAAGAAGAAGAAGAAGAAGACAAGATAGATAGATAGATAGATAGATAGATAGATAGATAGATAGATAGATAGATAGATAGATAGATAGATAGATAGATAGGTAGATAGATAGATAGATAGATAGATAGATAGATAGATAGATAGATATGATATGATGAAAGCTGCAGAACTTTGATGGAATGAGCAGCGAAGGGATGACTGAGTGTATGGAACCATCTGGAAAATATTGGAATGAAATGATTCTCTGTAGATTAGATTTCCATAAAGATAAGTAATATAACTATTGAGAAGGGAATAATTCCCTTAAAAATCTGTTTGACATCATATGGTTTGCATTCTATCCCTGACATCATCCTATTGATTCTATGTTGTACTCTGTATGGCATTAACATGCTTTCTGGACAAGGATGCCCTAATGGTAAAAGGTGGGGGTGGGAGATTGCAACTTTCACGTGGTCTGCCTTGTTTCAACAAATGCAATCAACCCGGCGTGCACAATAAAATAAGATCAAATAGAACAAGTTGTCCTACAACTTTAGGCTGTGCACGCCACACGCAAGAAGAAGAAGAATGGCAAAAAGTCTTCTACTTCTACTAAACAATGCTCTCAAACTGCTCTGGTTCCACCAACTCATACATTGCACTCAACTGATTGGAGATGGTGTTTAGGGCAGCACAGTGGCGCAGCGGTAGAGTTGCTGCCTTACAGGGCCAGAGTCCCGTTTCGATCCTGACTATAGATGCTGTCTTTATAGAGTTTGTACATTCTTCCTGTGGCCATGTGGGTGCTCTGGTTTCCTCCCGCACTCCATAGATGTATAGGTTTGTAGGTTAATTGGCTTCTGTAAATTGTAAATTGTCCCTATTGGATAGGATAGTACAAGTGTACGGGGTGATTGTTGGTCGGCACGATTGCTCAGTGGGCCGAAGGACCTGTTTCCACACTGTATCTCTAAAGTCTGAAGTCTAAAAGTGTTGCTGAAATAGCAACACACTGGATGTTGATCAAAATAGCCTTTACTTTTTTATAGAAGTTGCCATTAAACGAGAAAGAAGTTTCTCTCGGATTGATGAGAATGTAGAACTCACTACCACTTGTTGAGCTTGAGATAAATAACCCGATGAATGAGGGAGAACGGAATAGAAGGGTCCACTGAGTGTGAGATTAAATATGATGAGAGGAGGCTTGTATGACATTGATATGTTGGTCCAATTAACTTACAGGATTTCTGTGTCGGAAAGAACTGCAGATGCTGGTTTAAATCAAAGATATCCTCGATATCCCACATCTCCGCTCTTTCTCCCCCTCCCCCCATTCGTAATAAGGCCAGAGTCCCCTTTGTCCTCATACTCTACCCCATCAGCCGTTGCATTCATCATATAATCCTCCAAAATTCACGTCACCTCCAACGGGATCCCACTACTGGCCACATCTTCCCAGCTCCACCCCATTCTGCTTTGCACAGAGACCGTTCCATCCGAAACACCCTGGTCAACTTGTCCCTTCCCACCCAAACCACCCCCTCCCCAGGTACTTTCCCTGCAACCGCAATAGATTCAACACCTGTCCCTTTACCTCCCCCCTCAACTCCATCCAAGGACCCAAACAGTCTATCCATGTGAGGCAGAGGTTCACTTGCATCTCCTCCAACCTCATCTACTGTATCCACTGTTCCAGGTGTCAACTTCTCTACATCGGCGAGACCAAGCGCAGGCTCGCCAATCGTTTTGCTGACCACCTTCACTCAGTCCGTCTTAACCTACCTGAACTCAGTACTTCAACTCCCCCTTCCATTCCCAATCTGACCTTTCTGTCCTGGGCCTCCTCCATTGTCAGAGTGAGGCCCAGCACAAATTGGAGGAACAGCATCTCATATTTAGCTTGGGTAGCTTACACCCCAGCGGTATGAACATTGAATTCTCTAACTTCAGATAGCCATTGCTATCTCTCTCCATTCCCTCCCCCTTCCCAGTTCTCCACTAGTCTAATGGGCCTGTCCCACTTGGTGATTTTTTAGGCAACTGCCGGCGACTGTCATAGTCGTAGCAGGTCGCCGGTTTTTCGGCGACAACCTACGTCATCATGGCGACAACCTACGACAGTACCTACGTCAGGAGAAGTCAAACTATGCTCATTGGTGTCAAACACACTGTCGCCGAAATATTTTCAACATGTTGAAAATTTAGCGGCGACCAGAAAGATGCAATGACTTTTTGCGCGACTGAGGAGACTAGTCCCGGCGACCACATGTGGCAACAAACTAGTCACCTGTAGCTGCCTAAAAAAAATCTCCTAAGTGGGACAGGCCCATTACTGTCTCCAACTACATTCTATCTCTGTCCCGCCCCCTCCCCTGACATCAGTCCGAAGAAGGGTCTCGATCTGAAATCTCGCCCATTCCTTCTCTCCAGAGATGCTGCCTGGCCCGCTGAGTGGCTCCCACATTTTGTGTCTACCTTTAACTTATTTTCGGTGCTGGAAATTGATTGTCTTTTGCATACATTGCGTACAGTTTT
The DNA here is from genome assembly GCF_028641065.1 of Leucoraja erinaceus. Classification (NCBI taxonomy): domain Eukaryota; kingdom Metazoa; phylum Chordata; class Chondrichthyes; order Rajiformes; family Rajidae; genus Leucoraja; species Leucoraja erinaceus. Next base: position 122,316,146 of record NC_073377.1, on the reverse strand, counting down.
GGTCTCCAAATCTGAGGAAGGACATTATTGCCATAGAGGGAGTGCAGAGACGGTTCACCAGATTGATTCCTGGGATGTCAGGACTGTCTTATGAAGAAAGACTGGATAGACTTGGTTTATACTCTCTAGAATTTAGGAGATTGAGAGGGGATCTTATAGAAACTTACAAAATTCTTAAGGGGTTGGACAGGCTAGATGCAGGAAGATTGTTCCCGATGTTAGGGAAGTCCAGGACAAGGGGTCACAGCTTAAGGATAAGGGGGAAATCCTTTAAAACCGAGATGAGAAGAACTTTTTTCACACAGAGAGTGGTGAATCTCTGGAACTCTCTGCCACAGAGGGTAGTTGAGGCCAGTTCATTGGCTATATTTAAGAGGGAGTTAGATGTGGCCCTTGTGGCTAAGGGGATCAGGGGGTATGGAGAGAAGGCAGGTACGGGATACTGAGTTGGATGATCAGCCATGATCATATTGAATGGTGGTGCGGGCTCGAAGGGCCGAATGGCCTACTCCTGCACCTAATTTCTATGTTTCTATGTTTCCCTTGAATGCACTAGTGAATGAATTAGATAAAATCAGGTGTATGCATGTTATAATATTTAAACATAATAATCATAATAATAATGAGCATCATTCAGCAGGGAGTAGATTACATTGTAAATTCAGTTTTAATGTGTGCCCTGTACGTAATTCTAAACTAGCCCATGATCATGCAGATGACAGAAATGAATGCAGCTTTATGCTCATACATGAGTGCACTTCTGTAGTGCTAAGAAAGCATAACATCTATTTTGGAAACATGTTGTTCCTCTGAAAACGTGCAGCAGCACCAAGAACGTTTACAATGTTGATTTCTTTCCAAAGTAAGCATGAAAATTGAGCCAATTTACTTGGGCTTCAGACAAAGGTAAAATAATGACTGTTCCACAACAAAAATCATAATTTCATATGTTGTTGACATCTAACTATATGTTAATAGGCAAGTGAAAGCAAAAGCGGGAAGGAAACCAAACCCCCAGGAGAAGTTAAGAGATGTGCTTAAGCAGTTGCAGATGCACAATTAATGTTTCAGGATCACTGTGAAGCAAATCACGCGTTTACCTAGTTTGATCTGAAATGTATTAATCTGACACTGAGTCGCTGATGAATACTTCAAAACCCCAATCTACTTTCTGCTCCATCCCACTTCCAAAGCCTAGTCCATTTGCTGGTCATCTGCAAACCGGATGTTCTCAACATTTCCTTTGCCAATCTTCCTGCTTCCCTCCTCTATACATATTCACAGAGTCACACAGCATGGAAACAGGCCCTTCAGCCCAATTTGCCCACACCAGCCAACATGCCCCATCTACACTAGTCACACCTACCTGTGTTTGGCCCACATCTCTCAAAACCTGTCCAATCCATGTGCTTGTCTACATGTCCCTTAAACATTGCGATAGTACCCGCCTCAACGACCTCCTCAGGCAGCTCGTTCCATACACCTACCACCCTTTGCATGTAAACGTTACCCCTCAGAATCCTATTAAATCTTTCCCCCCTCACCTTAAACTTATGTCCTTGGATTCTCATCGAAAAAGGAGCTCATTGGAATACCTCCACATTTTGTGAGTCAATATATCTGTAATTTTCGAACTCCTTGGACACTCAACAAACTGTTGCTGCTGATCTGACTAATCTTGAATGGGGCAGTTTGCATTTAGATCCAGGACCATGGTCCCACTGACTGCTGCTGATAATATACATGGATGATAACATAATATTTGCTGGTCCTTCTGAAGAACTTAACATGGTTGTGCTGCTCCCTTTCTGCCATGTTTGCTGAAGGAGATCACATTTCTTCCTGAAGTGCAAGAATCTTGAAATGGTGGAAGGGATCCACAGCCAATATTTCTAAGGACACAGAGTGCTGGAGTAGCTCAGCGGGTCAGGCAGCATCTGTGGAGAACATGGACAGGCAACATTTCGGATCGGGACCCTTCTCCAGAAGTCCATACTACTGGCTGAAGATGGCTGCAAATACTTCAGACTTATCTTTGGCACTAACATGCCACACCGTTACTGAGAATGGAATGATCTTAGCGAGCCTCTTCCTCCAATGACCTGTTTAACTGCTCACCGCCATTCAAAACTAGATGTCGCAGGACTTCAAAACGTTATCTTTATATTTTAGCTGTAAGATTATTCTGCATGTAGTACCAGACATCAGTTTGTCATGTGTTGATCTCGCATTTAGTTGGTGCCTGGAGCTCAGACCTATTTCTCTAGTTTTTAGTTTAGAGATAGAGTATTGAAACAGGCCCTTCAGCCCATCGAGTCCACACCGACCACTGATCACCCATTCACACCAATGCTATGTTATCCCACCAACTCATCCATTCCTTACATACTTGTCTCTCTATCCCCTTCCCCTTCCCAGTTCTCCCACTAGTCTTACTGTCTCTGACTACATTCTCCCCCTCCCCTGACATCAGTCTGAAGAAGGATTTCAACCCGAAACGTCACCTATTGTTTCGCTCCATAGATGCTGCCTCACCCGCTGAGTTTCTCTAGCACTTTTGTCTACCTTCGGCTGTTTACAGAGACCAATTAACTTACAAAACTGCAAGTCTTTGGGGTGTGGGAGGAAACTGGAGCATCTGGACAGAGGAAATCCATGCAGTCACAGGGAGAACATGCAAACTCCACACAGACAGCAGCTGAGGTCAGGATCAAATGCAGGTCTCTGGCGTTGTGAGGCAGTAGCTCTAGCAACTGAGCCACACTTCTTCCTCACTCTTCATTGAACCAGTGTAGATACATGGCTCTTTTACAATATTGTAATGAGGGATATGCTGATATGATAGAAAGTGGAGGAATGCAATGTTAAACATGGTCACCCGTGGTGCTGCGATGGAGTCTCTCTCGGACACTGAAATCTCTCCAGCCAGAGTATATTTTTGATTTTACCCAGTTCTTATGTCATATATAGTTCAACGTTGTGGAGCATCGATTCAGCAGCTGAGAGAAAATAATTAGTGACAATCAGGAGAAGGTTTGCTTGCCATGTTTGACAGGGCGTTACGTACTCTGTACTCCATATTGAGGATATCCTGGACCATTCCTGACCATTTTATTCCCACTGCATTTAGTTAGGTTTCTCCTGCTGGTGGGACATGATATACGCAGGTATTATCTGCTGGTGGGACATGATATAGTCGGGGATTATCTGCTGGTGGGACATGATATAGTCGGGGATTATCTGCTGGTGGGACATGATATACTTGGGGATTATCTGCTGGTGGGACATGATATACGCAGGTATTATCTGCTGGTGGGACATGATACACTCAGGGATTATCTGCTGGTGGGACATGATATACTCGGGGATTACCTTGGAGAGTTTGACGTGTTGCCATCAAGGTACAATTTGTGAAATTTAGTGGCTTCGTCTTTCTGCCGCTCTGGCAATCTGTGAGACAACTCAATGGTTGAATGGTACTTTTATTGTCACCTGTGCGTTGCGCTTTAACATAGTGAAATTATTTTCCTTACAAACAGTCCAGTAGAGTATTTCCATACTGATTGGCAAGTGCACAGAAACGTCTACTGATCCTGCATGCAAGAGGCATCATGTTTTGCCGTCATTTTCAAAGTCCACACTCTGGTTCTTATGAGCGGTGCCCGTTCCAGGCAAGTGGCAGGCTGTTGAGGGCCTCCAGCCATCTCCTTCCTTCCCTCTCTTCGCCCGTTCTTTGTTCCCCGGTGGTGCCTCCCGCAGCCGACCACAAGAGTGCGGTAGGCCCGACCCCCATTCACTCCCCTCCACTAGTGGCCTTGCCTCTCGCCCGATGTCACTGGCTCCATCTGTTCAAGCTTAGGTGTCATTACCCAGGTGTTCGTAAGAGGAATTTGGAAGGTTTAGTAAACAGCTCGACTCTGCTACGGAGGTCAATATCAAGAGGTCTATCAAGTTTCATTCTTGCCACGTTTCCACGTGAAAATGTTTGGTTTGCTGGGTCATTTCCGAGGGCAGGTTAGAGTCAACCACATTGCCGTGGGTCTGAAGCAAAAGTGAGGCCTAACCCACAAGGAAATGGTGGCCAATTCCTTTCTAGAAGATAGGTTTTTGTTAGTGAACCAAATTGGTTTTTACATCCATCTGGTGCTTTCATAGTCATCATCCTGAGATTAGATTTATTAAAATCTTTCAGATTATTTAATGAACTGAATTTAAATTTGTGTTGCGATGGGCAGCACGGTGGTGTAGTGGAAGAGCTACTGCCTGACAGCACCAGACAGCCGGGTTCGACCCTGACTACAGATGATTATCAGTTTGGAGTTTGTACGTTCACCCCACGACCTACGTGGGTTTTCTCCGAGATCTTCGGTTTCTTCCTACAAACCAAAGACGTACAGGTTTGTAAGTTAATTGGCTTGGTATGAATGTAAAATTGTCCCTAGTATGTGTAGGGTAGTGTTAATGTGCGGGGATCAATGGTCGGTGCGGACTCGGCAGGCCGAAGGGCCTGTTTTTCCAAACTAAAACTAAACTAAATTTGAATCTGCTAGTCCAGGTTTCTGGATTAATAGTCTGGTTTGACCATTGTACCATCACTACACTGTTAGGGATCACTGTTGTTTTCACTCTTTGATGGTGCGACTCTCTCTTTGGCAGCAGGTTACAGTGTCAGACTAGCAAGAGCTGGGCACGGCAGTGTCATTTCCTCCCAGCAGTGGGTCCCTCTGGTAATGATGTCGCTGTGGTTAAACCACACTATTAACTCAGTGTAATAAAAGGAACTGCAGATACTGGTTTGTAGCAAAGATGGACATAAAATGCTGGAGAAACTCAGCGGTGCAGGCAGCATCTCTGGAGAAAACGAATAGGTAGTGTTTCCGGTCAGGACCCTTCTTCAGTCTGAAGAATGGTCCCGACCTAAAGAATGATCCCGACTCGAAACATCACCAATCCATATTCTCCAGCGATGCTGCCTGGCCCGTTGAGTTATTCCACCATTTTGTATCTACCTATTAACTCAGAAGTCTGGATCAACAGATTAAAATCCCACCACAATTGGTGCTGGGATCTGAAGCTGGTGGCCCAACTCTGCAACCCAGAGGTTTGGACAAACAAATTCATAGCCCAGCATGAAGCTACAAGATTCTCCACATGTTATGGTCTGCGACAAAAAACAAACTGCTGAAGGTGCTCAGTTTGATCAGTGGAAGCAAAAGGATTGTTGATGTTTTGGGTGAAGAAGCTGGTGTGAAGAAGGATCCCGACCCGAAATATCACCCATCCTTTTTCTCCAGAGATGCTACCTGACCTGCTGAGTTATGCCCCTGTCCAACTTAGGAAACCTGAACGGAAACCTCTGGAGACTTTGCGCCCCACCCAAGATTTCCGTGCGGTTCCCGGACGTTGCAGGTGGTTGCCGGAGGTTGCAGGTAGGGAGACTGACAAAAACCTCCGGGAACCGCACGGAAACCTTGGGTGGGGCGCAAAGTCTCCAGAGGTTTCCGTTCAGGTTTCCTAAGTGGGACAGGGGCATAAGTCCAACACTTTGTGTCTATCCCTGCAACAGGGACCTGATTCAAGGTCTTGACCCTAAACATCAACTCTCTCCTTTCCTTCCACAGATACGACACAACCATTACAATTCAAACCTTTCGTTGAAATGCCCAAAATTTAAATTCAGTTGATTAGATCTGCTAAACTATTTAAAATAAGTAGTTAAGCCAGGGACGATGATGATGAACCAATGTAATCATCATCTGGTTCATTAAAATCCTTTGGAAAATAAACCTGCATCCTTATTTGGACAGTTTCACCCACATGTATTTCCAGACTCACAGTAACGTGGTTGACTCCTACCTTCCTCAGCCATGGCCAAGCAACCCAGCAAAAGTACCTCATTGAAACATAAGAGGAATAAAACTGGCATTGGCAGCCGCCTGCCTTTATTCTGCCGAACGTCAGTGGAACAACTGGATTCTGGGATGGAAATTGTGACAAATTGGCAGTGTGTGATTAATGGTTAGAAACTGTATACCTCCTCCCCAAGGTTGCTACTCTGTAAAATGATATCAGCTCCCACTGTTGCATTCCCAGAGAAGCTAGACAGGAACGTGAGAGAGAATGGGATGCTAAGGGCGTGATGTTCGGATGAGACGAAGAAGCACGAGACAGATTCCTGTGGAGGATGAACACAAGCTGTTTTGGTATGGCTTTAATAATGGTGTCTATACAACAACGTGGAAAATGGTTTAAATGTGTGGCGTTTATAAAATGTAGGGCAAATCCAAACTGGACAATTACTGCCCCATCAGCCTACTCGCAGTCACCAGCAAATTAATGGTAGTTGTTGATGATGGTAATGTGAAGCACTCACCCAATTTTTAGTTGGGTTTCCAAACTAGAATATACTAATTAGACGTTAGTTAGACCGCACCTGGATATGACATAACCTTGTGAATGGTTTCTGCATCCGCTCTCATTTAAACACATTCCGGCTATGGTTTGGCGACCAGAACTGCACACAATATTCTAGGTGTGGTCTTACTAAGGCCGTGTACGGTGTGGTGAGTGCTTCATATTACCGTCGTCAACTGCTTCCATCAATTTGCTGATGACTGCAAGTGTGTTGACGGGGCAGTAATTGTCCAGTGTCCATTGTACTGTGTCACTCTTGAACTCAGTGCCCCGAGCGATAAAGGCAAGCATGCCATTTGCATTCTCCATCATCCTATCTCCCCGTTCACCACTTTTGTACCATGTATCAATCCATCGATCTCTCAGTTTTACAACTCTGCCCAGGGCCTGCCACTCACCGTGCATGTCCTGTCCTGGTTGAATTTCCTAAAATACATCACTTCACATTTAACCTTCATCTGCCCTTCATTGGTCCACTGTCTCAGATGATCTAGATTCTGTTGTAATCTTAAAATTGCCTTTCTTCATTACCCACGGTACAACCAATTATGTGGCCATTGTCAATAACTGATTAGTGTGATTACTTACAATCCAAACAGGCCATATTCTAAAGTTGGGGGGGGGGAGAATGCCCATCCTTAACATCAAAGCAATTTTTTAACCATATGTGGTTTGACCAGTAGAATTGAAGTAAATAGAAAAAAAAACTCCCCAGGTCGTAAAACATAATCATGTGGGTGGCTCCATTGTAAATCATGTATTGTCTTTCCACTGACTAGTTAGCACGCAACAAAAACTTTTTACGGTACCTCGGTGCATGTGACAATAAAATAAACAAAACTATAGGCTATTTGATTCACTCTCAAGGACCTGTCCCACTTGGGCGTCATTTGCGCGTCATGCAGATGGCGCACAAAGATTTTGTACATACCAAAATCCTGGGGCGCCGCGCGTGACCACGCGTCACTGCCTACGTCACATCGCACCATGCGCGCATCACGTGCGCGGCACTATGTGAGCGTCGTGCACCATGATGCGTAAACGATGACGCGTAAATTACACGCAAATGACGCCCAAGTGGGACAGGCCTTTTACGGTAAACCTATGCCCTCTGGTTCTCGGTTCCCCTAATCTGGGCAAGAGACTCAGCGTTTACCCAATGTATTCCTCTCATGATTTCGTACACTTCTATAAAATCACCCCTCATCCCCCTGCGTTCCAAGGAATAGAGTATTCAGTTACAAACCCACATTGCCACAGGGAGGACGTGTGTAAGACAACATTGAATGCCAGGCAAAGATCATCTTCATTCAAACAGGGTCTTACTCTATCCACTTTGGATTGCACTGCCTTTACAATCTATCGGCAAAGAGCAGGCAGGTGGGACTAGTGTAGATGGGACATGTTGGTCGGTGTCGGCAAGTTGGCTCGATGAGCCTGTTTCCACGTTGTATCACTCTATGAGCTGATAGATTAATATAGACAACAACCGAGGTTATAATTGAACCTTGGTCGGTGGGGATGTGAGGCAGCAGCACTAATATATGCATCATCATGCCATTCACACTAAACTCGTCTCATGACTTGCCAAAGCTTTTCCAGCATCTCCCTACACAAGTTAGGAGAGTAATGGAATACTTTGCACTTGGCTGAAGAGCACAGTTCCAGTGATACTCAAGAGGTTCAATGCCATTCAGAATAACGCAGTTCGCTTGGTTGGCACATAATCCATCACCCTAAACATCCACTCCTGCCATCGCGGACATGCCGTGGCTGCAGTGTGTATTATTTGCAAAATTACTTTACTCACATACTGCAACGGATCTGCAATTTCCCCAGTAAGTAAGACAAGGACCAGAAATATCATGTTTTGTGTGTTTCCCACAACTTCCTGACTTGGAACTAGTCTGTTGTAGCCTCATTGGCTCCGAGTCCAAAATCCGGGGACCTTATGGGAGGAGTATTTTCACCAAAAGGAATAATGCATTTCAAAACGAAGCCAATAGCTCTGGGCGAGGGTTAGAGATCGGCAATAAATGCTGGCCTTCTCAGTGACACCCATTTTCTTTAAATAAATATGTTTTAAAAGATTGGGTATTGGAGCCCAACACAGGAAGAGCAGAAACATAAAAGCAAGTGTTAGCACTTTAGTTTGGAAGCACAGGGCCAGAGGGCCTGTGAAACAGAAAACAACTTGAAAAATGTGGCATTCATCAAGGGGCTAATGGAGAACTCTTTCAGAGAGGTGTAATGAATCAAATAGCCTCCTCCTGTGCTGTAAAATTCTACGACGCATTATTAACATTCCCAGGTATTTTACAAGATTTCTTTTTCTAAACATGCTTGGATTTGCACACTGTGCACATCTGAACAGTGCAATCAAGAACTCGTTTTAAGATAATCCAGTATGATCTTTGTCGCAAGAATAAAAGGCAAACATGATAGCATTCAGATCAATCTTGGCCAATGTCAATCTTTCCCTGAAAATGTTTATGCGGTATTTAAATACCAAAGCTTCAACATTGATCAACGTTTGCGAAACTTGTTCGCTAAAGATGTCAAATAAAACGGGTTTGTGAACATTGACAAAGTCATGGCATTTAGAAGTAACTAATTAATGTTGTGTGTTTCCTTTATAATGAACTGGATGATCTTTGACACGATCCAATAAGGTCAAATGAATCTGTTTTGAATTTGCTTTATGATGGATTGGAGAAATTTAATTGCTATTCTGACTGCTCTACCCACAGATTTTTGAATTTTGTTTGTTTCTTACTGCAATTTTTTTAAAGTAACATTGGACAAAATAAAAGGACCGATCTAAAAATCATAACTATGATTTTGCATCATTAACTTTACCCAGTCAAAAGTCTTCCTGGCTACATTTGTTTTTTTCAGACTTTAAAGAGCTGTTAAACCTCGGGCAATTAACACTCAGCGTCAGCTATCAGAATCAGCTCTTCAAATGGAAAATGAGGAATTCCTGAGTAAGGACACAAAGTGCTGGAGTAACTCAGTGGGTCAGGCAGCATCTCAGGAGAACTTGAATAGGTGCCGTCTCGGGTCGGGACCCTTAGTGGGTAAATTGGCTGAAGACCTTCAAATTTCTGTAGGACACAAATATATTTTTCAGTATTTCTTTTCTTTTGACTGAACTTTCTTTGCGATTGCCTCTAAGGTATTGTAATGTGCCAGCTGCTTTTCTGGATCCCACCGACAGTTTACTCAGGAGCAGGTGGCATTTCCTATGGGCTTCCCCAGGGGTTATCATCGAGGAGAGATTGCAGCCGACTTCTCAATGGCTCTTTTATTGTCTTGTGTACCAAAGATACAGTAAAAAAATGTTTTGCATATAGATCAGTGTGATTATTGGCATACATAAAGACAATCCCCAATTATGTATCACATGCATGGAAACAGACAAACTGAGTCCATATGCAACAGTCGCCAGATTTTAGGTACTATATTACATCATCCAAGCTGCAGATGGTTATAAAGGTCTGTTGCACCTCCTTTGGTTAACCAGTTCCTGTCCAGGCCTTCAGCCTTTGTGCCTGGGGTGGGGGGGGGGGGGGGGGGGGGGAGGCGACTCCTGCAGCCGGCTTTGACGGCGCAAAGTTAGAGCCCCCGGTTTCATCCCGGCCCTTTGTCCAGCGTCTGCCGGTGTCGCCGGCTCTCTCCTCCTGCCGTGTCAACAACACGACCGACTCCGAGTTTGTGAAGACCTTCCAATACGTGGTCCATATCCCATCCTTCGCCCTGGACTGGTCATCAACTCAGCGGCGCTCTGGATACTTTGCTTCAGATTGAAGATTTGGGTGGAGTTTCGGTCTTCGGAGGTGAGCAGGGGCCTCGGATCCACTCCAGGCTGGGCGCCATGGTTCTCATGCAATAATGAAGGGACATGGGACTGGGATGACATTGCAAGGGTGACTGCTGATTCCAGGCATGGATTTAGCTACTTGGTGCACCTTTAGTAAGTGCTCCGTTGTCAAGATTGGAAACACGTCTAATACAGATGCCCTGAGAGATGGCAGCAGCATCACACAATGCTAGGTAGGGGTTGATTCCTATCATCATCAGCACCTTGTTCCTCCTATGCCACCGTGGCATACGACAGAAAGACACTTAGTACTGATTGTCCTCTTACATAGGACATAGAATATAGAACAGTACAGCGCAGGATCGGCCCACAATGTTTGTGTCAAACACGATGGCAAGTTGAACTGATCTTATCTGCCTGTATATGGTCCATATCTCCCTATCCCTGCACTTCCATGTCCCTATCAGAAAGCCTCTTAAACGCCACTGTTGTATCTGCCTCCACCACTACCCTGGCAATGTGTTCCTGTGTAAAAACAAAAATGCCCTGCACATCTCCATTAAACGTACCTCCTCTCACCTCATAGCTATGCCCTATGGAAATGAAGGATATTTCCACCCTGGGAAAAATGGTTCTGACTGGGATGGCTTCCCTATCTATCTATGCCTCTCATAATTTATATACTTCGATCAAGTATCCCCTAAACCTCCAAAGTTCCAAAGAAAACAATCCAAGTCCATTCAACCTCTTCTTGCAGCTGAAATCCTCTAATCCAGGCAAAATTCGGGTAAACCTCCTTTGCAACCTCTCCAAAGCCTCCACTGTAATTAGGCTTTTCCTCTTGGGACTTATAGAAACATAAAACTGGACATTGGTGGAATCAGTCAATGCACGCGTAAGGTACTGTCTTAAAGTGCCAGAAACCTTGGTTCGATCCTGACTACGGGTACTGTCTGTACGGAGTTTATACATTCTCCCCATGACCACGTGTGTTTTCCCTGGGAGATCCAGTTTCCTCCCACACTCCAAAGACATACAGGTTTGTAGGTTAATTGGCTTAAGTAAGAATTATAACATTTCCCTAGTGTGTCGGATAGTGCTAGTGTACAGGGATCGCTGGTTGGAGTGGACTTGGTGGGCAGAATGGCCTGTTTCCGTGCTGCATTTCTAAACTAAACTAAACGGTGTCAGTCACTGACGCTCTGCGGTCGCCGAAGAAAATCATAAAGTGGGGCAGGGCCTTTAAGGAAACAACAGCAACAGAACAATTTGCAGCAGTGTTGAGCGCCAATCCACTGCTTAAGCTGCTGGTTCACAAACAAGCAGCGACTCCACAGGGCAGGGCAGAGAACAAGGATAAGGCAGGAGCTCTCTGAGAAACGCCAGCACAGTTTGCATCAGGCCGCCTGCTGTCCAAGTTGCACAACATACACGCTGACGTATGCTCTCCTTCGGGTGATGCCTGGTTAGGGGTTTGTTAGGGTTAGGGACCACAGATAGGCTGTAAAATATTCTTCCTTCAATTCATGGATTTTAAACATTAATATATTAAAACTAATACAATAAAATCAATTGTGCAAATGAAAAGATGTCTGAATCGCTCAGTTTTACAGATGTATTGGACCGCTTCCAGATCCAATCACTGTCTCGAACTTTTAACAGGGATGAATTCAGTGAGTGTAGACTGAACTCCCCTCTCCCCTCCACCCTCCTCTTCCTCTCTCCTGCCCCATCCCTCCTTCTCCCCTCCCCTCCCCCCTTCTCCCCTCTCCTCCTTCTTCCCTTTCCCCCTCTTCCTCCCTTCTCCCCACTCCATTCTTCTTCCCCTTCTCCACCTCCCCCTCCCCGCCCATCCCTTCTTCCCCTCCCCCCACTTTCCCCAACATTTGTAGACCCATCCTGAGACCAGCGATTCCCCGCCCCCTATCCCCCCCCTCCTAGGGACACTTCATATAAACCTGTGCGCCTTTGGAGGGCGGGAGGTAACCCTAACCCTAACCCTAACTAGGTTGATAGGCTTGGTATTTATAAATTATCTCTAGCGTGTGTGGGATATCGTGTGGGGGATCGCTGGCCGGTGCGGACTCGATGGGCCGAAGGGCACTGTATCTCTGAACTAAATGTGAGACAGGGGCCCCAGGGCTTGGACTCAAACCCCCGATGTCCTCATGGGAACTAAACTGTTAGTCACGAGTTGTCCCAGAGGCAAATCTCTCTTCCAATCGGGGAAAGTGCGAGGGGGGGGGGGGGTTGGAAAATGGGAGAAGAGACATAGAGGGGGAGAAGGGGAGGTGAGGGGAGGGGAGTAGTGGAGAAGGGGGAGAAGAGTGGAGCGGGGAGGAGGAAGAGGGGGGAAGGGAAGAAGGGGAGAGGAGAAGGGAGAATGGTGGGGGGGGAGTGGAGAAGGAGGGATGGAGGCGGGAGGGAGGAAGGGGGGGTGGAGGGGAGAGGGCAGTTCAGTCTACACTCACTGAATCCATCCCTGTGAAAAGTTAGAGACGGTGATTTGGATCTGGAAGCGGAACAATACAAAATAAAACTGAACGATTCAGACATCAGAAACCAACCCCGAAATTTGGGCATTGTAGCTCCCCCTAATGCTCGAGTGTAGTGCTCAAGTAACAGCCATGTTGCTGAAAGTGTTGTTGTGATACAGCATGGTGTTCCTGAAGTCCCACACCAGAAGAGCTACCCAACATCTGCACTCGCCTTGACCTCGTCCTTACCATACCGGCAAGTTCAGCTGAAGCTGAGGGAGGCTTCAGCCGGCTGAAGACCACCATCAGAAGTTCCCTCCAGGACGGACCAGCTCCTCATCATGCTGCATGCCAGTAACATCAAGGACTTTGATCCCCAGCCAGCCATCAGCTTGTGGCACGCAGGAGGGATGAGGGCAAGGAGGCCTGACATGAGAGAAGGCCCAGCTGCAGCATCTGCCTCGGGACCTCACCCTGACAGTGACAAGTCTGATGAGGGGGGTGGTCTGCTCGAGAGCAACTCAGGTGACAATTAAAATGACTTTTAGATGTATTTGAACTTTACTTTGCTTTTCAGGATGATTTAAATATCAAGCAGAAAAGTCACACAAGTTCTCACAAATATAATGTTTCTGTTCATTTAAAGTTGATACCCCCCACAAATAAAAAAATAAATAAATAAATAGATACCCACTTCAGCCATTTTTATTGCCCTTCTGGGCAATCTCACTTGCCAAGTTCCATGATTGATTCAACATAGTCACCTACTTCCATGACTCATCTTCCTAGTGGGCACAGAGTAAAAGAGGTACTATGTACAATCAAAAGTATGGTGTAGGTCTGGTCAGGTAATAATAATAATAATAATAATAATAATAATAATAATAATAATAATACAATAACAAGTATGTTACAAGGAAAAGAAAATCAAAGTACACTTCCACTCTCTTGATTTCTTTTAAATTACAAGATCCTAGAGCAGAAGGGATATATTATGTATCTATTTTTCCCCTCTTAATGTTGTTACTGTGTCTTCCTTCAAGGGTGTCAAACGGATCGATTCAATTCATCATCAACTTACCTTGCTGTGACTGGGCACAACAGAGAATGATGATTGAAGATTCAAGAGGAAAAGACCCATGCCATGGCCATGTCATGATAATTTTCGGTCCTTCACAGAAAACATGCTTGCATCAATAAGCATATATGTTACCATGGTCCAGGATTTATTGACACAGGTTGATCATACGCTGAATAATCCAACCACATTTTTGTTTGGAAGTGGAAAGAAATAATAGAAATTGCATTAATTGCAATGTGTAAAAAGAGTTGAGATACTGTATTATAATTTTGCTGCATGTCATTGTGGTATATATCATGTCTTAATTGGTGAATATGTTTAGTTTGTGACTTTATTTGAAGCAGAAATAATATGTGAATGTTTCATTGAGCATAATTCCGACTGGTAACTATGCACTACGCACGCGTCATGCAAATTACCATCTAAACTGAAATTCAGCAACTTAAAAAGCTGCCTAGGTTGCCCGGCTGGCAACAGGGAAAAAAAGTTAAGTGAGAGCCCTGATATGCCTATCAAATGGCCTCTTAAAAGCTACTATCAAATCTGCATCAACCATCACCCCAAACTGCACGTTCCAGGCATGCGTAAAAAACATTTCTCCCGCACATCTCCATTAAACTTTTCCTCTCTCACCTTATAATTATGCCCTACAGTATTTGTTTTTTCCATCCTGGGAAAAAAGATTCTGACTTTTCTATCCGAACAATGTCCCACGTAATTTTATATAACTTCTATCAGGTCTCCCCGTAAACTCCTGCATTCCAGAGAATACTATTAGCATCTCCAAGACTACAATGTGACATTGTTTTATTGTTCTCCATACTCAACATCGAAGATGAAACATAGAACAGTACAGCAGAGTACCAGGCCCTTTGGTCATGATGTTCGTACCAAACATGATGTCAAGATAAAATAATCTCATCTTCCTGCACATGATCCATATCCCTCCATTCTCTGCCTATCCAAAACGCCTTTTAAATGCCACTATTGCATGTGCCTCTATCGCAATCCCTGATATCACCTCCCAGACACCCTCCACTCTCCGTCTAAGATAACATTTCCCCCTCACTTCATCTTTAAACTTTTCCCCTCTCACCTTATGCCTTCTGGTCATTGACATTTCCACCCTGGGAAAAAGGTTCTGATTGTCTACCCTAAATACGCCTCTCATAATTGTATATACTTCAATCACGTCTTCCCTCCACGCCTTCATAGCAAAAGGATTTGAGTATGGGAGCAGGGAGGTTCTACTGCAGTTGTACAGGGTCTTGGTGAGACCACACCTGGAGTATTGCGTACAGTTTTGGTCTCCAAATCTGAGGAAGGACATTATTGCCATAGAGGGAGTGCAGAGAAGGTTCACCAGACTGATTCCTGGGATGTCAGGACTGTCTTATGAAGAAAGACTGGATAGGCTTGGTTTATACTCTCTAGAATTTAGGAGATTGAGAGGGGATCTTATAGAAACTTACAAAATTCTTAAGGGGTTGGACAGGCTAGATGCAGGAAGATTGCTCCCGATGTTGGGGAAGTCCAGGACAAGGGGTCACAGCTTAAGGATAAGGGGAAAATCCTTTAAAACCGAGATGAGAAGAACTTTTTTCACACAGAGAGTGGTGAATCTCTGGAACTCTCTGCCACAGAGGGTAGTCGAGGCCAGTTCATTGGCTATATTTAAGAGGGAGTTAGATGTGGCCCTTGTGGCAAAGGGGATCAGAGGGTATGGAGAGAAGGCAGGCACAGGATACTGAGTTGGATGATCAGCCATGATCATATTGAATGGCGGTGCAGGCTCGAAGGGCCGAATGGCCTACTCCTGCACCAAATTTCTATGTTTCTATGTTTCTCTCATGTGCCAGCAAAAATTTGTGCCACGCTTATAAATGAAAGCCATTGAGAGTGGAGTAGAGATATCAATTAGAATTATGTTGCATTGGGTGTATGAATTAAATTTGGTAACAATAGCTGCAACAATGAAGCACACACATACACCGATGAAACATTTGAGCCTGGACTACAAGAACAGCTTTAACATAAGAATAAGGGCGCTAAGGTTTATCTCTAGTATGGGTGATATAGGGCAGGCATGCACTGCCAGCTACCCAGTGTCCAATCTGATCAAGGCTGGATTATGTGCAGGTAGATGGTATTATGCTCTGCTGAGACACTGTGGGCTGAAGGGCACGTTCTTGTGCTGTAATGTTCTATCTTCTATGTACTGTAGATCATTGGTGAATTTGTACCAGGATGCATCACAGCATTGTTTGGGAACAGCTCCATCCAAGACCACATGAAATTGCAGAGAAATGTGGACACAGCCCAAATCATCACACAAACCAACCTCCCTTCCATTGACTTCATTTACATTTGACGCTGCCCCGGCAAGACCGCCAGCATAATCAAGGACAAGTCATACTCCGGCCACTTCCTCTTCTCCCCTCTCCCATCAGACAAGAGGTATAGAAGTGTGAAAACGCACACCTCCAGATTCATGGACAATTTCTTCCCAGCTGCTATCAGGCAACTGAATCATCCTACCAACAACTAGAGAGTGGTCCTGAATTACTATCTACCTCACTGGAGACCCTCGGACTATCTTTAATCTGACTTTACTGGACTTTAGCTTGCATTAAACATTATTCCCTTTATCACTATACACTGTGGATGGCTCAATTGTAATCATGTATTGTCTTTCCACTGACTCCATGAAACAAAAGCTTTTCACTGTACCTCGGTACACGTGACAATAAACTAAACTGTTTGATTCTGAAACACTTAAAAATTATACAGGAAGAGAATTTCATTGCTTTCCGTTCACATAGATCCCACGTTTGCTGTAAAGGACACCATGACATTTTAAAGTAGCAATGATCATAATTTCCATTGTGAAATCCCCCATCAAGTCAGTGGGAAGATGGACGCATCACGAGCAGCCAGCAATATGTGCTTGCCATCAAATGGAAAAGTTAGGCTTTATTTTGAGTTCAGGTTACTTTAAAA
The DNA here is from genome assembly GCF_028641065.1 of Leucoraja erinaceus. Classification (NCBI taxonomy): domain Eukaryota; kingdom Metazoa; phylum Chordata; class Chondrichthyes; order Rajiformes; family Rajidae; genus Leucoraja; species Leucoraja erinaceus. The sequence goes on along the minus strand of NC_073377.1, from coordinate 122,299,351 downwards.
TAGGGTTCTGTGTTTTTAAAACAGAGCAGGAGTTACCAATACTAGTGTGCGATTTATACAAATATCGCGTGCTCGCATATCCCCAAATTAAAGTTTTATATTTCGAAGTACAGTAGTGAAACTGGTGTTGGAAATTGCTCAGTCCAGCATGGTTTATTGGATCCCACCTAGATGGTCATTCCAAGAGGATGTGGTTAGAAACTTAATATTCTTATTTAGAAACCCAAATAACTCTGCATGAGTTATTATTTTCTTCTATAAATTGGGAGATCTGAAATAATATTGCCCCCAAAAGGCTTACGCTCACTCCCACCTCCTCTCCTTTTACCTTAACAGCAATGCGGCAAAGGGGCCCTTTATGGTCTGGCTTTAAATGCAATAAATTGAGCAGTGTCGACATATTTCTGCAGAGAGTTCTGAAATCATTTCATTAAACTAGTCAAGGGGCTAAGCAAAATTTATAAGAATGCCTTTAGATGCCACAGGGGAAGTAAACACCAAACTACAACATTGTGTATGCAGTGGTAGAATGAGCAGACTTGTTGGGAATAGGGTGGACATTAATTGGGTGGAATAAAGTATTTGTTGGGATTCTACAAATGTTATGGACTTAAACAGATCCATCGACTATCATAGAGCATATATTTTTCTTGGCAATGTTATAAATACTGCTTACATAGCAATCAATAATACAATCAAGAATGTGTGCAAAACTACTGTCAATAAAGGTCTGGATGTTACGCTGAGAATAATAGTGAGACTTAGACTGGTGTTGGTGTAATTGTGAGTCATCACACAGAAGTATATTTGAAGCATCACACAGAAGGTTTAGGTCAGCTATTGTTTTATTGAATGGCAGAGTAGACTCAAGAGGGTATATAGACAAACTCCTGACCTGACCTGCTGAATTACTCCTGCTCTTTGTATCTTGTAAACCAGCGTCCGCAGTTCCTTGTATATCTGCTTGTATAGACAAACTCTGCTTCCATTTCTTATGATGTTATGATTTGAAGGCTGTATGAGATTTCAACATGAAAGCCTGAGTACCTCTGTTTTTCACAGCATGCCCATAACAGTGCTTCACTAACAGGATCAACACCAACAATGCACTCGGGTGTAGAGTTGTGTATGAATGTGCGGCACGGTGGTGCAGCGGTAGAGTTGCTGCCTCACAACGTCGGAGACCTGGATTCGATCCTGACTACAGGTCCTGTCTGTACGGAGTTTGTACATTCTCCCTATGACCGCATGGCTTTTTTCTGGGATCTCCGGTTTCTTCCCACACTCCAAAGGCGTTCAGGTGTGTAGGCTAATTGGCTTGGTAAAATTGTAAATTATCCCTAGTTTGTAGGATAGTGCTAGTGTACGGGTGATCGCTGGTTGGTGTGGACTCGGTGGGCAGAAGGGCCTGTTTCCACACTGTATCTATAAAGTCTAGAGTAAAGTAAGCTCCTTGGTTTGTCACTAATCAGGGCACAGGAGTATAGGTCAGGTTGATTAGTGACAAACACATTGAAATAATGTTTTAATAAAACTAAACAAAAAAAAACAACTTACTATTTACTTACTGTTTACTTTCCTTGGCTTACTATTTAAAGAAAGAATAGCTCTCCCATTCAAATGAACAGGACGAGACTAGTTCAGCCAGCTAAGCCTGGAGTAAAGATCATGTTCTAAATATCAGGTACATCCACTTCTTTGGCTCAGTACCTTATGGAAGGCTCTGTGACTTAATGGTAAGTCTGGGCAGAGTAAGAGGACAAATGTGCATATTAGCAGTCAGTGTGGACATAAGGAACTGCAGATGTTGGAATCTTGAGAACATCACCAAGTGCTGGGGGATTTCAGCGGATCAGGCAGCATCCGTGGAGAGAAAGGGCGGATACCTTTCGGGTCGGGATACTTCTTCAGACTGATGGAGGAGTTGGGAGAAAGCTGGAAAAGAAAGGTGGGGATGTGGCAAAGGCTGGCAAATGATGGCTGGCAAATGATGGGGCTTTGATTGCATACATTCCGTCCACTAACTAAAAACAGCTAACACTTCCACCATCAGTGCAACGATCAATTATTCAAAAGTCGAGAGAGTTTTATTGTCATACTAGATTAAGTGGGACCCATTGGGTCCCTGTCACACGGGAAGCCAGGTCCCCCAACGCAACCCATTCCCCAATGCAATATTTCACCACTCACCCATTCCCCAAATGCAACCTGTCCCCCCAACGCAATATTGCACCTCTCACGCATAGCCCCCAACTGCGCAGGCACGGCTCATTTCCCCTCAATCCCCAGCATTCCCTCCCCCTCTTCACCCTCCATCTTCTTTCCCAATCCCTCCCTCAGCTCTCCCTCCCCCTCCTTTCCTCTACCCTCAGTCACTCCCTCCATAACTGTTCTCCCCTCCCTAACCCCCTCCTACCCCTCTAACTCCCACTCCTCACCTCACCCTGTACGTTCTCCCTGTGACCTGGGCGAGTTTTTACCCGAGATCTTTGGTATCCCCCTACACTCCAAATACGCACAGTTTTGAAGGTTAATTGGCTTGATATGGATGTAAAATTGTCCCTAGCATGTGTAGGATAGTGTTAATGTGCACGGATCGCTGGTCAGCATGGACTCGGTGGGCCCAAGGGCCTGTTCCTGCGCTGTATCTCAAAACCAAAGCAAACTACCAATCCTTGTTTTTAACAATGGCTAACATTACTACCAAAATTATACCCATCACCTTGATCTACAAAGTAATCAAAGGATTGTGTTAAAGAAACCAATCCTATGGTCAACAAAGCAATCAATGTTACTTTCAATAAAGTTATTCCTCCATGTGCCTATAATGCAATGTTGTTCTTCACATCATTGTTAATAATGCAATCCACACTATTGTCAGTAAGGTAACCAACATATATGGAAAAAATCTAACACATAGTGAGTACAATGATATAACTAGGGCAGTTTTTTCTTTGGTTTTTAACAAATGTCCCTGGAGGTCTACTTGATATTTTGTTTACACTGATAAAACTCTCTGCCAACAATAAATGTCAACCATAAAGAATTGATATTTAGTTTCAGAAAGTTGCATGTGGCTTTCAAAGCATGCTAATCCAATTTTACTGTATGATGTGTTTCCCAGCGGCTTGAGACTGGCAAACACTTTTTTAAATGGATGGGTGGAAATTGGGCAAGAAATAACAGACGTGAGTAATTAGAAGAACGATAATGGTGATTTTTACCAACAAAAAAAAATTAAGGGGCAACCTGTGCCACATAAAATACTGCAGAATTGCCACTTCTGTGGTTACTGGTGCAACTGCCTATTCGATTACTAAACACCTTCACGGTGCAGGACAAATATAATGAAAAAATTCCAATCTGAAATACCAGAGATGTAGCTAACTGAATCCATCATTTACACTGAAAATAAATCATGAAGAAAAGGAGGAACATCACTCATTTTGTTCATGAGGCAGCTCAGTGATTAGGGATTACGTTTTTTTTTAAATCTTTTTTTAAATAATCTTTATACAGAATAAAAAGTATATATAAAAAAAGAACTGTGCAAAAATTGTCTGACATTCTCAGTGGCAATACATACATTCATCAGCGTTGTGTTTGGTTGTAGCATTGTACTTGGAACTAATGTGGCTCCCTGAGGTGATATCCCTTCCCTCGATTATGGTGAGGCAAGTGGACGGCCTTGTGCAAGTTAATTGCTTTATAGAATAGTACCTGGAAGAAGGACTCTGGCACAAGGACATCAACTTTACATCAAGTATTTGCAAGAGGATTTTGAAATGATTTGCAACATGTGGTGGGTAGGAACACCACAGCTGTTTCCAATGATGGAAGCTCTGAGATGAATAAAAATCCTCTTATACATATCCAGTTCATATTCAATGATGACAAGAGCAAAAATAATGAGGAACACTCCAATGGTCAACATTGAAATCTGCAAGGATGCAATTCCCTCTCGCTAGCAACATTCCTTGGAAAAGTTCTCAACACACTGCTCGTCATGAGACCAGTATTGATGTAAAAAGGCACAAAGAGCAGCAACTCTGGAGAACGTGGATGGGTGACGTTTCGGGCCAGGTCCCTTCTTCAGTCTAAAGAAGCCTAAAAAAGGTCACCTATCCACGTACTCCAGAGTTTCTGCCTGACCCACTGGGTTCTCCAGCACTTTGTGTCTTTTTATTGACAACCAGCATCTGCAGTTCCTTGTTTCCCCAATATCGATGTATCTATTTAATGAAATTATGAGCTTTGCCAAACATTAATATGTACAATTGAGGCACACTGTAACTGATCCAAAAATGTAAAACTGAAAAACATGGTAGGTTACATTTGAATTTATCAAATAATATAGGCTTCACTACTAAACTTTCACTATTAATTAGATCAGCATGAAAGTAAGCATGCAGGTACAGCAGGCAGTGAAGAAGGCAAATGGCATGTTGGCTTTTATAACAAGAGGAGTTGAGTATAGGAGCAAAGCGGTCCTTCTGCAGTTGTATAGGGTCCTAGTGAGATCACACCTGGAGTATTGTGTGCAGTTGTGGCCCCCTCATTTGAGGAAGGAGATTCTTGCTATTGAGGGAGAACAGCATAAGTTTACAAGGTTAATTCCCGGGATGGCGGGACTGTCATATGCTGAGAGAATGGCGCGGCTGGGCTTGTATACTCTGGAGTTTAGAAGGATGAGATGCGATCTTATTGAAACATATAAGATTATTAAGGGTTTGGACACGATAGAGGCACGAAACATGTTCCCAATGTTGGGGGAGTCCAGAACCAGGGGCCACAGTTTAAGAATAAGGGGTAAGCCATTTAGAACGGAGAAAAGGAAACACTTATTCTCACAGAGAGTTGTGAGTCTGTGGAATTCTCTGCTGGCTCTCTGGATACTTTCAAGATAAAGCTAGATAAGGCTCTTAAAGATAGCAGAGTCAGGGGATATGGGGAGAAGGCAGGAACGGGGTACTGATTGGGGATGATCAGCCATGATCACATTGAATGGCTCGAAGGGCCGAATGGTCTACTGCTGCACCTATTGTCTATAGTATAAGTTTCCTGACATGCTGTTTGTCCATTCATAGACGTTAGACTTTAGCAATACAGCACAGAAACAAGGCCTCCTGCCCACTGAGTTCACGCCGACCAGCTATCACCCCGTACACCAACACTATCCTACTAAAGAGGGACAATTTACTAATTTTTACCACAGCCATTTAACCTACAAACCTGTATGTCTTTGGAGCGTTGGAGTAAACTGAAGCACCCAGAGAAAACCCACGCAGTCACAGGGAGAACATACAAACTGCGTGCAGACAGCATCTGTAGTCAGGTCGCAGGTGCTATAAGGCAGCAGCTCTACCTATACGCCACCGTGTTGCACCTACACCACCGCGCGGTCTCAAAGAAGCTGCCTGTCCTGCTGAGTTCCTCCAGCACTCTGCTTTTTACTCAAGAAACCGGCACCTGCGGTCTCATGTCCTTCTCTGTCCCTATCAATAGTGCGAATTCTAGAGTCAGTTGATAGGCCTCTGGTGATCATCAAGCATTCATTTACGCTACACAATCCTACACGAATCCCATTATTTTTCTCCTTACATTTCTATCAACTCTCAGCAAAATTCAGCACACTGGAGACAATTTGCAATGGATAATTAACCTACCAACCTACACGTCTTTGGTATGTGTGAGGAAAGCAGAGCACCTGGAGGAATCCCACGCAGTCAGAGAAAGCAAATATAAACTTCAGAGGTCAGGATTGAACACGAGTCACTGCAGCTGCGAGGGAGGAATTTGACCAGCTACGTTACTGAGCGATCCTTAAGTTATCAACAGTATATTAGATTACATTATTGATGGGGGTCCAGGTAACATTGTTGACAGAGATGCAAGTTATGTCATTGACCGAAATGTAAGTCACAATATTGACAATAAAATGGGTTCTATTATTGACAGTAGCACAAGTCACATTTTAGGCAGTCACGTTAGTTACAATAGATGATTCCAAAATTATTGATAAAAGGGAATAAATGAAGTTAGTAAAATGTTTTTTTCCTGAAATTATGCAGCAGGAATTCAGACAGCAGTGGTTGCAAATAATTTTGGTTATCTTTACCACTAACCAAAAACTCTGCAATCACATTTATAGTGATTAATTGCTGTTCTACTGTCTAGACACAGGGGGAGGGGGGTAATGGATTTACTTAACATGTTTGGCTTAAGATCATTGTTGAATGTTGACAATATTAATGTCTGAAGCCCATTAATATTGCATTTATTGTGGAATTAAGTGTTAAAATACATACCACATGTTAAGACCTTTACTTTCTCTCTTATGCTGCAAATTGGTTTGGAATGTGATGTGCAGAATAGTTTTGGTGTCAGGGTTGGTACCATTGAATGGTCATTATTCATACATATGGCTCCTTATGGGTTTTGTGCAGACTGCACGACAAGCTAAGCAATTTTTAAAAAAAAAAAACAATTTTCCTTCACGATTTCAGCTACAAAAAACTGGTTAATAGAAAAAGAATAGAATCTTTGTGAAAATGGGATCTATTGGAAGAAGAATTCTGGGCTGACACATCAGAGGCATTGATACATTTAGTCAAGTCAAGTCAAGTCTATTCGTCACATACACATACGAGATGTGCAGTGAAATGAAAAGTGGCAATGCTCGCGGACTTTGTGCAAAAAGACAAACACACAAACAACCAAACAAACTATAAACACAATCACATATTCTTTTACATATTAAATATTGTGGGCGGAAGGAAAAACGTTCAGTAAAGTTAGTCCCTGGTGAGATAGGAGTTTACAGTCAGAATGGCCTCTGGGTAGAAACTCCTTCTCAACCTCTCCGTTCTCACAGCATGGCAACGGAGGCGTTTGCCTGACCGTAGCAGCTGGAACAGTCCGTTGCAGGGGTGGAAGGGGTCTCCCATGATTTTATTGGCTCTGGAGTTGCACCTCCTGATGTATAGTTCCTGCAGGGGCTACTGTTCAAGTGTACAGATATTATACATTTAATTGTTCACGACACTATCACTGTGGAGGGAATGGACGAGTGACGTTTCAGGTCAGGACCCTTCTTCAGATGAGAAGAGAAAGCTGGAAACGAGAGGTGGGTCCAAGACAAAGTTTGGCAAGGGGCTATAGGTGAAGGGGTCTGATTGGCAAATGGGTGGAGTAGGTGAAAAATGAGACAAAAAGGTGTTATATAGTCTTAGTTTTTGAACGGAGGCAATGCGGTTTGAAGTTTCCTATTTTCTTGTGGATTAGTTTAGCTTAGTTTACTCTGACCAGTGATCACCCATACACTAGTTCTATCCTACACACCAGGGACAAATTACAGAAAGCATTTAACTTAGAAACCTACCATCTTCGGATCACACGGAGGAAGCTCACGCAGTCGAAGGGAGAATGTTCAAACTCCGTACAGACAGCACCCTTAGTCAAGACCGAACCCGGGTCCCCACTGCTCCACTCCAGACTTGAAGTATATCTATCTATTATATATTAAAACTGTGTGGCTGTTGCCTGGCGTCCGTCCGGCTGCCTTTCTGCCTTTTAATTCGTTCCATCGTGTGATGTCACAATGCCCAATGCTCGCAGATGTCCAATCAAAATGCCCAATGCTCGCAGATGTCCAATCGGAATGGATCCATTTACATGTACGGCTGCTGGCTGCCTTTCTTCCTTTGATTCATTGCCACGCCGAATCCAGATGCACAATCGCCAAGATCTTTTCCATTTCAGTAGAGATTTCACTTTTCTTTCAAAGTATCCACTCCTGATTACATTTCGTAGTGTTTATGAACACATTTTTAATCAAATCCTTCTCCCCCCTCCCCCCCAATATTTCAAAAATAAACTGCCTTCTCACCCATAGAAGCAGCCCTGATTTTTTCCATTTCGGTAGCGATTTCACTTATCATTCCAAGTGTCCACTCCTCATTAAATTTCGTCGTACACATTTTTCATCTAATCCTTCTCCCCCCCCCCACTCACTCATTTTGTCGCCTCCTGCTGGCCAGCGACCATAACGGCTGCTGGCGCCCGCATCTCGCCTCAAAGACGCCATTTAAAGACAGCCGCACTGCTGATTCCTGAGCCGCTTGAGTTGGAGGACCACGTCTCCCGTGGGGGCTATGGGTAGGGAACTGCTGCGTTGGGGGAGCAGACACAACGGGTCTGCACTTGGTCTAGTATAATATATATGTGTATGTGTGTGTGTGTTTATGTACAGTGCATTCAGAAAGTATTCAGACCCCTTCACTGTTTCCACATTTTGTTACGTTACAGCCTTATTCTAAAATGGATTACATTATTATGTTTTTTTAAATCATCAATCTACACACAGTACCCCATAATAAAAAAACAAAAACAGGTGTTTAGTAAATTTTGCAAAGTAATTCAAAAATAAATAAATGAAATATCACATTTACATCGGTATTCAGACCCTTTACTCAGTACTTTGTTGATGCACTTTTGGCAGCGATTACAGCCTCAAGTCTTCTTGACACTATAAGCTTGGCACACCTGTATTTGTGTAATTTCTACCATTCCTCTCTGCGGATCATCTCAAGTTCTGTCAGGTTGGATGGGGAGTATCATTGCACAGCTGTTTTCAGATCCCTCCAGGGATGTTCGATCGGGTTCAAGTCTGGCTGGCTGGGCCATTCAAGGACATTCACAGACTTGTCACAAAGTCACTCCTGCATTGTCTTGGCTGTGTGCTAAGGGTCATTGTCCTGTTGGAAGGTGAACCTCCGCCCCAGTTTGAGGTCCAGAACACTCTGGAGCAGGTTTTCATCAAGGATCTCTCTGTATTTTACTCTGTTCATCTTTCCCTCGATCCTAATTAGTCTCCGAGTTCCTGCTGCTGAAAAACATCCCCACAGCATGATGCTGCCACCACCATGCTTCATCTTAGGTATGGTATTGGCCAGGTGATGAGCGGTGCCTGGTTTTCTCCAGACGTGACGCTTGGCATTCAGGCCAAAGAGTTCAATCTTGGTTTCATCAGACCAGAAAATCTTGTTTCTCATGCCTTTTGGCAAACTCCAAGTGGGCTGTCATGTGCCTTTTACTGAGGAGTGGCTTCCGTCTGGCCACTCTACCGTAAAGGCCTGTTTGGTGCAGTGCTGCAGATGTACTTGTCGTTCTGGAAGATTCTCACATCTCCACAGAGGAACTCTGGAGCTCTGTCAGCGTGATCATCGAGTACTTGGTCACCTCCCTGACCAAGGCCCTTCTCCCCCGATTGCTCAGTTTGGCCTGGCAGCCAGCTCTATGAAGAGTACTGGTGGTTCTAAAGTTCTTCCATTTAAGAATGACAGAGGCCACTGTGCTCTTTGGACATGCAACGCTGCAGAAAGTGTTTTATACCCTTCCCCAGGTCTGTGTCTCGACACAATCATGTCTCGGAGGTCTACGGACAATTCCTTTGTCTTCATGGCTTGGTTTTTGCTCTGACATGCACTGTCAACTGTGGGACCTTATATAGACAAGTGTGTGCCTTCCCAAATCATGTCCAATTAATTTAATTTACCACTGGGACTCCAATCACGTTGTAGAAACACCTCAAGGATAATCAATGGAAACAGGATGAACCTAAGCTCAATTTTGAGTGTCACAGCAAAGGATCTGAATACTTATTTAAATGTGATATTTCAGTTTTTTTCTTTTTATTCACTTTGCAAAAAATTCTCAACACCTGTTTTCACTTCTTCATTCTAGGGTATTGTGTGTAGATTGATGATAAAAAAAGAATTTAATCCATTTTAAAATAAGGCTGTAACGTACCAAAATGTGAAAATAGGTGAAGTGGTCTGAATACTTTCAGAATGCAATATATATAGACATATATTATATATATCCAGCAAGCTGAAGTAATGGGTGACCAGATCAATTTATCTCCACATATGTGTGTTAATTGTCTAATCAATGTGTTACATTTGCACAAGCCCAGATCTCCAAATCGACAAAACCATCAGCACTCCTCCACAGTTCCAATATAAATGAAGAATGTTCTGTATCACCAACTCAATGCCATCGTTCCACTGGCATTCCACATTTGACTGAGGCCTGATATAAAGAACTGCAACAACATTGCTAGCAAACAGCTCATCGTCAACCCCATGAAAATTTAGTTACGTTTCAGATCCCGTGGAAAATGTAGGTAACTTTCAACCGATGACAATCTCCTCGTGAAAGAATTGGCCATGCTTGGCAAATGAACCGTATTCCTACATTAAACTGCAGACACAAAACAAATTAGGGAGTCCAAGATGAAAATTTCCCAGCGGTTCCTTAAACAATAAAGTGAAACTCGAAGCCAGAACTGTCTTCAGAACCTGGATACATCTTTGCAACATTGTGGATCTAATCACCATAACTATTCACTGGCACATGGACTAAATATCTTTCAACAAGAATTCAACTAACACACAAGATAGTATCAGCTGAACAGTCACTAAAATGGCACCCATCTCATGCAATCACTGATACAGCCTGTTGCTTGCCTCTATTTTCTAGACTGGCTGGATGGGATTGCTCACAGTTTTGTGAGGCCAGTCCTTTAATTTTAACTCTTTTAATGCTGCGTTGATTTTCTTGTTACCTCTTTTTAAACTGTGCCTTCTGCTTTGATGATTAGCTGGTAGAATGGGACAATTCTTGCCTCCTTTAGCGTGAAATCAAGAATTATGAATAGTGTCGAATTTCTAATGCAAGTTTGCGTTAGTCCTCAGAGTACTAACATGGCTTGACAGTACAGGTAACTATCACCTTCTTAAGAAATAGAGTCATAGTCATACCATGTGGAAACATGCCCTACGGCCCAACTTGTCCATGCAGACCAAAATGCCCTTCAGCGCTAGTCCCATCTGCTTGCATTTGGCTCAGATCCCTCTCAACCTATCTAATCCATGTCCTTGTCCAAATGTTTGTTAAATGTGATAGTATCTGCCTCAACGCCCTCCTCCAGCAGCTCGCTCCATATACCCACCGCCCTTTGTGTAAAAAATGTTTCTCCTCAGGTTCCTATTAAATCTCCCCCCTCACCTTAAAACATTGACTTGGCACCACAAAGCAGCAGTCCTCCTATTGTACTCCCCAGATACATTCAATAACACAACTAAGGTTTTTGTTGAAATGCCTTGGAGAAAATTATTCAGTAAATACTGAGTGGGGCTGAGGGCAAGCAGTCCTCATTGGGCCATAAATATTTTAAATGTTTATGTCTGAATATTTAGTATACATTTTAAACTATACTGTAGAAGGCACTTTTCATTCTCGGCGTAATGTTGGACATCAGTTTCCCCAGAGTGGATATATTTGTTTAACTAGTGATTTCTACAACTATGATGACAAGGAAGACAAGTACAATTGAGGGCTCTATGTGGTTTATGGAAGTAAAGTCTGATCCTATAACTTATGAACTTGTGAACATAGGAAGGTGTTGTCTTACAAAAAAAAAGAATAAGTGTGGGCTGATCTATCTTTCCTTCTCAAATGCATTCTCCTGTCTTCTCCCCATAGCCCCTGACCAATTTTTGAGTGTCGGCAAAGGATCTGATGATATACTTATTTAAATGTGATGTTTCAGTTTTTTTTTTCTTATCCTTTGCCATAATAAATGCTCCAACACCTGTTGTCACTTCTTTATTCTAGGGTTTAGTGGTAGTCGATTAGATTGATAATCAAAAAAAATTTTTCCTTGTTAACGTATAAGGCTGGTTGTAACTACCAAAATGTTGATAAATGGTGAATGTGGTCTGCATACTTCAGAATGCTCAATATTATAGGACTATATTATATATATGTTTCCAGCAAGCGAAGTAATGTGGGGATCAGAATCATTTATCTCCACATATGTGTGTTAATTTGTCTACTCAATGTGTTACATTTGCACAAGCCCAGATCTCCAAATCGACAAAACCATCAGCACTCCTCCACAGTTCCAATATAAATGAAGAATGTTCTGTATCACCAACTCAATGCCATCGTTCCACTGGCATTCCACATTTGACTGAGGCCTGATATAAAGAACTGCAACAACATTGCTAGCAAACAGCTCATCATCAACCCCATGAAAATTTAGTTACGTTTCAGATCCCGTGGAAAATGTAGGTAACTTTCAACCGATGACAATCTCCTTGTGAAAGAATTGGCCATGCTTGGCAAATGAACCGTATTCCTACATTAAACTGCAAACACAAAACAAATTAGGGAGTCCAAGATGAAAATTTCCCAGCGGTTCCTTAAACAATAAAGTGAAATTCGAAGCCAGAACTGTCTTCAGAACCTGGATACATCTTTGCAACATTGTGGATCTAATCACCATAACTATTCACTGGCACATGGACTAAATATCTTTCAACAAGAATTCAACTAACACACAAGATAGTATCAGCTGAACAGTCACTAAAATGGCACCCATCACATGCAATCACTGATACAGCCTGTTGCTTGCCTCTATTTTCTAGACTGGCTGGATGGGATTGCTCACAGTTTTGTGAGGCCAGTCCTTTAATTTTAACTCTTTTAATGCTGCGTTGATTTTCTTGTTACCTCTTTTTAAACTGTGCCTTCTGCTTTGATGATTAGCTGGTAGAATGGGACAATTCTTGCCTCCTTTAGGGTGAAATCAAGAATTATGAATAGTGTCTTGAATTTCTAATGCAAGTCTGCGTTAGTCCTCAGAGTACTAACATGGCTTGACAGTACAGGTAACTATCACCTTCTTAAGAAATAGAGTCATAGTCATACCATGTGGAAACATGCCCTACGGCCCAACTTGTCCATGCAGACCAAAATGCCCTTCAGGGCTAGTCCCATCTGCTTGCATTTGGCTCAGATCCCTCTCAACCTATCTAATCCATGTCCTTGTCCAAATGTTTCTTAAATGTGATAGTATCTGCCTCAACGCCCTCCTCCAGCAGCTCGCTCCATATACCCACCGCCCTTTGTGTAAAAAAAGTTTCTCCTCAGGTTCCTATTAAATATCCCCCCTCACCTTAAAACATTGACTTGGCACCACAAAGCAGCAGTCCTCCTATTGTACTCCCCAGATACATTCAATAACACAACTAAGGTTTTTGTTGAAATGCCTTGGAGAAAATTATTCAGTAAATACTGAGTGGGGCTGAGGGCAAGCAGTCCTCATTGGGCCATAAATATTTTAAATGTTTATGTCTGAATATTTAGTATACATTTTAAACTATACTGTAGAAGGCACTTTTCATTCTCGGCGTAATGTTGGACATCAGTTTCCCCAGAGTGGATATATTTGTTTAACTAGTGATTTCTACAACTATGATGACAAGGAAGACAAGTACAATTGAGGGCTCTATGTGGTTTATGGAAGTAAAGTCTGATCCTATAACTTATGAACTTGTGAACATAGGAAGGTGTTGTCTTACAAAAAAAAGAATAAGTGTATCATTTCTTGCAAAGTTTGAGGTTTTAGGAGCAGAATTGGGCCATTCGGTCCATCGTCTACTCTGCTATTCAATCAGGGCTGATCTATCTTTCCTTCTCAAATGCATTCTCCTGTCTTCTCCCCATAGCCCCTGACATCCATACTAATCAGTTATCCGTCAATCTCCACCTTAAAAATACCCAATGACAGCCTCCCCATCCTCTGTGGCAAAGAATTCCACAGATTCACCACCCTCTGACTAAAGAAATTGCTCCTCATCACTTTTCTAAATGTACGTCTTCTTATTTTGAGGCCATGGCCTCTGGTCATAGATTCTCCCACTAGTGGAAACATCCTCTAGTTTCATCTCAGGAATCAACTTAATGCACCATCTCTGAATGGCCTAAAGTGCACCTTCTAAGCCCAGAGCTACTTGAGACCATCCTCCAACACCATCTGAAGTGTTGTCAATGCGAGGTCAGTAGGTTTTGTTCCAAGTTGCAATGCTGCCAAAAAATCAGAATAGACAAATGAACACACAGAACGGTAACAAAGGTTGTGGAGTAGGGTAATCAGTCTGTGCTTCTAATGTTAACAGAATTTGATCATGATTATTTGAAAAAATGGATTATGTTTTTGACTTTTAGAGATACAGCATGGATACAGTCCATTTGTCCCACCGAGTCCACACTAACCTGCAATCACCCCATACGTTAACACTATCCTATACACTGGGGACAATTTACAATATTACCAAAGCCAATTAACCTACAAACCCTGTACGGCTTTGCAGTGTGGGAGGAAACCGGAGCACCCGGAGTAAACCTACGGTCACAGGGTGAACATACAAACTCCATACAGACAACAGCTTTAGTCAGGATCCAACCTGGGTGTCTGGTGCTGTAAGGCAGCAACTCTATCACCTGAGGTCTATTGTGGTTGTAAGCAAAATATAATTGGCGCAAGTATGGCTGGTGAGGGGGCCTTCCTACTGATAAACCACATACTGTAATGTGGAGTGTAGCATAAAGAAGTTATACGCTGGGCTATTGAAGAATAAATAGGTCCTGCATGAATTTATATAAATTATTGCTCACTTTTAACACTGTTTGTGAGTGTTCCTTTGTGCAATTTTCATCCCAGCTCTGCCAAAAATGAGCATATAGTTTCTGGCTCTTATATTGAGAGTTATGTGGGCAGTCAGCATCTTACATTGCTTGGCAGCCAAACTTATAGATCAAAATAATCCTCCAGAGGTACGATGCCCAAAACTAAATACAGTGCTCCGAATGGTATCCAATTAAGACTGTGTACAACTGAAGCAGAATCCTCCTAGAAATCCATCGGCTTCACCCTGAGTCCAATCCTTGTGTGGTGGTGGCCGCTATCCAATAGCGTTTTTTTTAACTTTAGTGTAGTTTACTTTATTTTAGTTTCGAAATACAGCATGGATTTACATGGAAATACAGCACTGAGTCCACACCGATCATCGATCACCCGTTTACACCAGTTCTGCGTTTTCCTATCTGCTCCCTACACAGTAGAGGCATTTTTTACAGAGGCCAATTAACCTACAAACCGGCACATCTTTGAGGAAAGCAGAGTAAACCCATGTGGTCAAAGGGAGAACATCCAAACCCCACACAGACAGCACCCAAGGTCAAGATCGAACCATGGTCTCTAGCGCTGTAAGGCAGCAGCTCTGGCAGTGTGCCGCTATGCAGTGTTGTAGATGTGCACTAGCAGCTAATGACTTCCATTCATGTTCATCTGAATTTCTCTGCTCACTCATTGCTCCTACTCAAGTACCACACAGTTTGGGGTGTTTTGTCAATTTGATATCATTGACAGCTTTTTGTTTTGCTTCCCGACTGTGAACTCTTCACTGCTGTGTAGTGGGCAAGGGGCATTGCTGGGCATTGAAGCAACTGCTGCAGTCCGAGATGGTCCAGTTTCCTTTAGGCCAGACATCTGTAAACTCTTTGGTGTCAGGCATGAAGCAGCAAATTATTTTCACTCATTGGTTGCGTGATTGTTGGCATGGACATGGTGAGCCGTAGGGCCTATTTCTGTGCAGTAAGACACTATGATATAGAGTGTAGTCTGATTTTTCTTTCTTAGACTTGAACTGCATCTGCCACAACTTTGTCCACTCACCCAATCAAAGAATGCAAAAAGGGTCTGAAGAAAGTCACCTATTCCTTTTCTCCAGAGACGCTGCCTGATCCGCATAGTTACTCCAGCATTTTGTGTCTATCTTCGGTGTAAACCAGCATCTCTAGTTCCTTCCTACCCTGTGCAGAAAGATTGCAGTCCTCATTATCCCTCATTACTTTAACACTTTATTTCTTGAAATGCAGGAAGTTGAGGGGTAATCTTATAGAGGTGCATACAATTGTGAGGGGAAAAGATAGGGCAAATGCACAGCATTGTTTTTTCAGAGTGAGGGAATCAAGAGCCAGAGGACTTAGGTTTAATGTGAGAGGGGAAAGATTTAATAGGAACTCAAGGGGCAATTTTTACATTTAGGTGGATAAATGTAACGAGCTGCCAGAGAAAGTAGTTGAGGCAGGTACAATTACAGCATTTCAAAGACATTTGATTCGGAACATGGATAGGAAATGTTTAGAGCGATATTAACCAGCTGTAGTCAAACGGGACTCACTTAAATGGAACATCATGCTGGGCTTGGACAATAGGGCAGAATGGCCAGCTTCCAGGCTGTGTGACTATGACTGGATGTCTATGATTCTATAACACACTATGCCTGCTTTCGGTCTACGCAGGTTGTTATTGTACAACCTTATACAAATAGTAGAAAGATGAATCTGTTTTTAATTTAATACAACATTAAACTCAATCGTGACATTTGGAAGATATGCAATTCAGATTAGTAGTCTATTTGGCAATAATATACATCTAATTTAAAAGGAATGGGACTGTACAAAATGAAGTGACATGAGAAATATTTGACTTATTAGAAATAGCAGTAATGATTTATCACTTAATGAGTGCCCTCAATTTGGCTAGCATCCAGCAAAAGGCTTTTACAGTAACATATTATTTCCTTTCGAAGGTAGACACAAAATGATGGATTAACTCAGCGGGACAGGCAGCATCTTGGGAGGGAAGAAATGGGTGACATTTTGGAGCGAGACCCTTAATCAGACTGATGTCAGGCGAGTGGGCAATGAGATAAAATGTGATCGAAGACAATAAGACTGGTGGGAGAACTGGGAAGGGGGAGGGGTTGGCGAGAGAGGGAAAGCAAGGGTTACTTGAAGTTAGAGAAGCCAATGTTCATACCTCTGGGGTGTAAGCTACCCAAGCGAAATATGAGGTGCTGTTCCTCCAATCTGCACTGGGCCTCAATCTGACAATGGAGGAGGCCCAGGAGCGAAAGATGTGGGAATGGGAGGGGGAGAAAGTGTTGGGCAACCGGGAGATCAGGCAGGTTAGGTGGACTGAGCGGAGGTGTTCAGCGGAATGATCAACGAGCATGTGCTTGATCTCGCTGATATACGGGAGTCCACACCTGGAACAGCAGATACAGTAAATGAGGTTGGAGGAGGTGCAAGTGAACCTCTGCCTCACCTGAAAAGACTGTCAGGGTCCTTGGACGGAGTCAAGGGGGGGAGGTAAAGGGACAGGTGTTGCATCTTCTGCAGTTGCAGGGGAAAGTACCTGGGGAGGCGGTGGTTTGGGTGGGAAGGGACGAGTTGACCAGGGAAAGGGGAAAGGGGTGGAGATGGGGAGATATGATTAGTAGTGGGATCCCGTTGGAGGTTGCAAAAATGTTGGAGGATTATGTGCTGTATGCGACGGCTTCTGAAGTGGAAGGTGAGGATAAAGGGGGCTTTGTCTTTGTTACAAATGGGGGGAGGGGGAGCAAGAGCAGAGCTACGGGATATCAAAGAGACCCTAGTGAGAGCCTCATCTATAATGGAAGAGGAGAACCTCCATTCCCTAAAGAATGAGGACATCTCTGATGTCCTGGTGTAGAAAACCTCATCCTGGGCGCAGATGCTGCGTAGACGGAAGAATTGGAAGTAGGGGATAGAGTCTTTACAGGAAGCAGGGTGTGAAGAAGTGTAGTCTAGATAGCTGTGGGATTTGCAATAGATGTCGGTTAATAGTCTGTGATAGACGGTGAGATCTAGAAATGGTAGAGAAATGTCGTAGATGATCCAAGTGAATTTGAGTGCAGGATGGAAATTAGTCGTGAAGTTGATAAAGTCAGTGAGTTCTGCAAAACTCTGTTTTTACTGAGTTCAGCACTGACCTTTCTGTCCTGGGCCTCCTCCATTGTCAGAATGAGGCTCAGTGCAAATTGGAGGAACAGCATCTCATATTTCGCTTGGGTAGCTTACATCCCAGCGGTATGAACATTGACTTCTCTAATTTCAAGTAGCCTTTGCTTTCCTTCTCTCTCCATCCCCTACCCCTTCCCAGTTATCCTGCCAGTCTTACCATCTCTTACATTTTATCTTTGTATCGACCCGAAACATCACCCATTCCCTCTCTCCAGAGATGCTGCCTGTCCCACTGAGTGACCATTTTGTGCCTACCTTTGATTTAAACTAACATCTGCAGTTCTTTCCTGCACATATTATTTTCTTTCACTGGGTTTACAACATGGCAGACACAGAATAAGTGAAAAGATAAATTATCGCAAATCAGCAGAGTCAAATACCATTAAAAAAATATATGCCCTTTGAAATGTTATTTCTAATTGGCCCTCAGCTAAATTAAATAAATAAGATGGTAGATAAATAGGGAAGCCTGTGGGACTGTTGAGGTCCAGGAGAAATATACATGATAAAATCAGATTATGGACTTCCTATTTCATTCTTAAATGGTTTTTCTGATTTGCAGAGAAATAATGATTAAAGCTGGTAAGTACAATATACTACACAAAATGAATTGGACAAAAGAGAGTCACTAACTCAGAGAGTCATGTTTAAATGTTAGTAAACTATGACTTAAAATCTCAAAGGCCCCAGGAAGGGAAATATGGGAAGGCTCTGTTTTATTCATTCACTGGCGATTTGGGTGTTGTGTCCCTCGGCTTTTGTTTTCCACCACTGCAGGGCATCTAGTATTCCCACAATGTCCATGGGTAGGCAATCCCTGGAGTTGGTGCTAATGATGATGAAGGAATGGCAATATATCTTCAAGTTGGAATGGTGTATGACTAGGAGGGGAATCTACAGATGATGGCATCCCATACACTCATTTCTTTTGTTTCTTTTAATGATAGTGGTTGGTTTTCAGAGGTGCGGGTAGAGGAACCGAGGCATGTAACTTCACTGCATTTTGTAGACAGCAATCACTGGTCATTGCATGCCAGCCGTTAAGGGAATTAATGTTTCGGGTTGTTCAGGTTGCTTTGTTCTGGATGGTGTCGAGTTTTGTTGGCAAAGCATTGATCCAGGCAAATGGCCAATATATCACATTCCTAACGAACCTTGTAGATAGTAAAGGGTCTTTGGAAGTCACTTGCCACCGGTTACTCTGCCTCAGATTAGCCATAACACCATAAAACATGGGAGCAGAATTAGGCCATTTGGCCCATCGAGTTAGCTCCGCCATTTGATGATGGCTGATCTACTTTTCCCTTTCAACACTATTTTTCTGCCTTCTCCCGGTAACCTTTGATGCTCTTCCTAATCAAACACCTATGTATCTCTGCTTTAAAAATACCCAATGACTTGCCCTCCACTGTTGTTTTGTGGCAATGAATTCCACAGATTTGCCACCTTCTAGCTAAAGAAATTCCTCCTCATCACCCTTCGAAAGGTATGTTCTTCCATCTTGAGGCAGCTGGTGTAGACTAGTCGTAGATCTGGACGTAGCACAGTATCCAGTTGAATTTCAAATAAAGGAATGAATTAGCACAATATTCAACAGGTTTTGAGCAGGTAGCAGATGGTACAGTGACAGGTAAGGTTGACAAAGATATGGGCTAACATGGGGAAGGAGCAACTGGTATAGATGGACATCTTAGTCAGTACGGACGAGTTAGGCCAAAGGGCCTATTTCCGTACTGTACGACCTATAGCCCTAAAAGAGTGGGAGTGATAATTTCCCCACTGTGAGAAAGGAAGAAAATGAGTTTTTTTTAAATGGTCAGGTGAGATTGATAGGTATTAGTCTCCAGTGGGACCTTGCTGTATGTAAATCAGTGAAAGTCAACATGGAAGTTCAGCAAAAAGATAGGAAAGCAAACACCACGCGGGGCTTCATTGCAAAAGGATTTGATTACAAGAATACAGACATCTTGCTCTAATTTTATGAAGTCCTGTTGAAAACGCATCTCGAATATTGTGGACAGATTTATTCCCTCAAATAAAGGAAGGATATACTTGTGATGGAGGACGTGTGCAAAGGCTTACCAGATTAATTTCTGAGAAGAGGGCTTTATCACATGAGGAGAGATTAAGGAGATTGCACTTGCTCACCTGGTATTTAAATGAATAAGAAGGGATCTCATTGAAATATATAAAATTCATAACGGGTTTGACAGTGAAGAAGTCTAGAACCAAGGATCAGTCTCACTATAGTGGGTCAGCTATTCAGATGAAGACAAATTCTGTTTGCTATAGGGTAGATAATCATTGAAATTCATGACCCCAGACGAGTGCTATGAAGGCTTAACCACAGCGTATATTCAAGACGGAGATCAACAAATGTTTAAATCTACAGTTTAGTTTATTGTCGCGTACTGTGAAAACATTTTTGTTGCGAGCTATTCAGTCAGCAGAAAGACTATACATGATTACAACCTAGGCTTCCACAGTGTACTGATACAGGATAAAGGGAATAGCGTAGAATATTCACAGGATTAGTGCAAAAAAAGTAGCACCGAAGTATAAGAACAGCCTTAACATTGTTGAGGGCCAGAGCAGGCATAAGAATGAGAATGGCTTCTTCTGGCACCTACTGTGATCTTGGGAAACACTAAGCAACGTAGTGCTTACAAAATATATAGAAGCATGAAAGTTTGGGTCAGAAATCAACCTTTATGCACGATTAAGATGGAGATAAATATCATATTTAGCAGCTGTACTATTTGAAAGAGCTTCCCAGGTGTGTTAGGTACATTCATGTCCTGTACGGACAAGCTTTATGGGACCATATATTCTTGATCAGAAATATGAGTATATTATCCTTAATGTGTACAATTGGTGATAAAAGAACTAATTGATGCCCAGACATGTTTTTGGTGTTGTTGATATGGTGTAGCAACAAATCAGGGTTTAGCAGTCATATTGCTACTAGATTGCTACCTACAGAATATCTATGGTGAAAGAAAAATAAGATTCCTACGAAAGCTTCACAAAAGATGATGAAACGGACGTCAAGATTTCAGCAAAATGCAGTTTACGACTCAGGATCCAGAGACTATGGGAGCCTCCCAGAAATCCATGACTACATTTTCAGATGGAAGAGACAAGCAGTTCCAGTCAGGTCAAGGCTCATTCCATTACTGTGAAATTACCGTGAGATGTTGAATGACATTTCCTAACATAAATACAGCGGTCAGGTAGGGCTTAAGTATTGTGAAACTAGGGAAATGCGTGATACACGTGACAAGATCAGCAACATAGCCGAGGAAAAGTTCCAAGCTGCCTTACCAAATCATTATCAAACAAAGTTTAAGAGGGAACTGCAGATGCTGGAGAATCGAAGGTTACACAAAAAAGCTGGAGAAACTCAGCGGGTGCAGCAGCATCATGCTGCTGCACCCGCTGAGTTTCTCCAGCTTTTTTGTGTAACCTACCATTATCAAACAAAATTTACTTGAGCCACACAAGGCTGAGATGGGAGTAGATTTTGAGCAAAGTAGACACAAAGTGCTGGAGTGACACAGTAGGTCAGGCAGCATCTCTCGAGAAAAAAGATGGGTGATGTTTCAGGTCAGAACCCCAAACTGAAGATAAAGAGGGAGAAAACTGGAGGAAGGAGAATGCCAGGGTTCTGCCTTTTCCTACCTCCAGTCCCCCCCCCCCCCCCCCCCCCCCCCCCCCCACACCCATTCTACTTTCAGTCTGAAGAAGGGTTCTGATGTGAAATGTCACCCATCCTTTTTCTCCAGAGGTGCTGCCTGACCCGCTGTGTTTCTCCAGCATTTATTGTCCATCTTCAGTATTTAACCAGCATCTGCAGTTCTTTCCTACACATAGATTTTATGGGGTTTTCTCGGGGTCCCTTGCAGCTGAAAGCATGGTCGTCATTTGTGGAGCAACTAAGAAAAATACAGTGACCCTAAGCAGCCTGAAAGGATAGAGTGACACCATGTCATCATCACTGTTCACGAGGTCCAGAAACTAACTCAGCAAACTAAGGCCATTGAAATCCTCATAGGATCACTGATCCTTTCCTGGATTATTTACCCTTCACAGGGTGCATGATGTAATTTATTTGCTTAGCTAACTTAAGTTTTTGGCCATTAATACAACCTATTGGGAAGAATTTTGCCAGGAAATATAGAGATTCTGCCAGACCAATGCTGAGCACCATGAGGTGGTCGGAAAGCGGTTGAAGTTGAATCTGTTCTTTTCATCCTTCCCGTCAGAACCTCCGTCATGTCCTTACCAGGGAATGAAATTCCACTTCATTCCCCTCCTTTGTTCCATCAATCCTGAGAGTTATTCTATTAACTCACCTAACCCTGGAGCATAATTCCCTCGTACTTCCCCACCGCACAAGGCGAAGTAGCACATTAAGACCATAGCCCACCCATCAGTCCCATTCCTCCACCTAACCCGTGCAAACTATTCTCTCTCACATGGCCATTGATGGCATCAATTCCCCTGCTGTCCATCTTCACTGAGGGTCATTTACAATAATTTACAATTATCCTGCCATTAAACTTTTGAGAAGTGGGAGGAAACTGCAATATCCAGAGAGAAATCCTCACAGTTACAGGGAGGAGGTATCTCCAGGACAGCATAGAGCCTGAGTCACTAGAATTGATGACCAGCAGCACTTGAGTCATAGAGCATGGAAACAGACCCTTCAGCCCAACTTGCCCATGCTGACCAAGATGGGTGGACACTAGTTCAGCCTGCACGCATTAGACCCACATCTGTCTAAACCTTTTCTATCACGTATCTGTCAAAATGTCATTTAAATGTTGCAATAGTACCTGCCTTACACACAGTATCCTCCATAATGTTTGGGACAAAGACCCATCATTTATTTATTTGTTTCTGTACTCCACAATTTGAGATTTATAATAGAAAAAATCTCATGTGGTAAAGTGCACATTGTCAGATAATAATGAAGACAATTGTTATACATTTTGGTTTCACCGTGTAGAAATTACAGCTGTGTTTATACAAAGTCCCCCCCCCCCCCCCATTTCAAGACACCATAATGTTTCATGGGTGTTTGTAATTGCTCAGGTGTGTTTAATTGCCTCTTTGATGTAGGTATAAGAGAGCTCTCACCACCTAGTCTTTCCTCCAGTCTTTCCATCACCTTTGGAAACTTTTATTGCTGTTTATCAACATGAGGACCAAAGTTGTGCCAATGAAAGTCAAATAAGCCATTATGAGACTGAGAAACAAGAATAAAACTGTTGGAGACATCAGCCAAACCTTAGGCTTACCAAAATCAACTGTTTGAAACATCATTAAGAAGAAAGAGAGCACTGGTGAGCTTACTAATCGTAAAGGGACTGGCAGGCCACGAAAGACCTACACAGCTGACGAGAGAAGAATTCTCTCTATAATAAAGAAAAATCACGAAACACCTGTCTGACAGTTCAGAAACACTATTCAGGAGTCAGGTGTAGATTTGTCAATGACCACTGTCCACAGAAGACTTCATGAACAGGAATACAGAAGCTACACTGCAAGATGCAAACCACTGGTTAGCCACAAAAATGTGATGGCAGGGTTACAGTTTGCCAAGAAGTAGTTAAGAGAGCAACCACAGTTCTGGAAAAAGGTCTTGTGGACAGATGTGATGAAGATTATATCAGAGTGATGGCAAGAGCAAAGTATGGACAAAGGGAACTGCCCAAAATCCAAAGCATACCACCTCATCTGTGAAACACGGCGGTGGGGGTGTTATGGCCTGGGCATGTATGACTGCTGAAGGTACTGGCTCACTTATCTTCATTGATGATACTACTGCTGATGGTAGTAGCATAATGAATTCTGAAGTGTATAGACACATCCTATCTGCTCAAGTTCAAACAAATGCCTGAAAACTCATTGGCCGGTGGTTCATTCTACAGCAAGACAATGATCCCTAACATACTGCTAAAGCAACAAAGGAGTTTTTCAAAGCTAAAAAATGGTCAATTCTTGAGTGGCCAAGTCAATCACCCGATCTGAACCCAATTGAGCATGCATTTTATATGCTGAAGAGAAAACTGAAGGGGTCTAGCCCCCAAAACAAGCATAAGCTAAAGATGGCTGCAATACAGGCCTGGCAGAACATAATTGATGGGTCTTTGTCCCAAACATTATGGAGGACACTGTACCTTCTCTGACATATTGTTCCATATACCCGCTACCACCTATGTGGAAGTGCTCGTTCCATATACCCTCTAAGTGCTATGCCACCATGATGCCTGACTAGGATACTTGTCCTACCTAGGTTTTCCCTTGATGGTGTTGTGTTTGAATACAAGGAAAAATAAGATAAGAAGACTGAAAGAAATGTTACTTCATTTCAATGTGGGAACCACATGTGTGTACTTGAGAGGTTTCAGAGCATTTGGGAAACTTGACATATCACAAAATCAATGTCCAAGTAATGCAAAGAACAAAGCAATAAATAACTGGCCAATAATAGTCTTGGATGGCCCATTTACACAGTAGCCAAGAAAATAGGAGACAAGTATTGAAAGCAGTCCTCTGCAAAATAGCTTTTTCTAACAGCAGAAAAGTGTTTCAATAAAAATTTCGGCTATGAAAATCACACATCTGCAACAGGTCAAATGTCACCACATTTAAAAAAACTAGATGCAAGTAGAAACCTATGTTTTATATTACAAATAGTGCAAGCTTTTTGCAAATAATGGAATAACTTTGGAGTAAGTTGGAATTGTTAAATATTTGTCCTTATCGAAATAAGTGGATTTGAGCAAAGCTACAGTAGTCAGTAGCACTGTGTTGGATCGCGACTTTTATATAACGGAACCATTAAAGGCAAAACAGGAATCCTCTCAATAATGGGTAGACAATTCTTTAGGGTGTAGAACAGATGGAGAGAGATTAATGGATAGAAAAATGAATAACATTTAAAGCCGACTCATTCTAATTGTTAGAGCACTCGTTGTTAATTAGTCATAGAGTAGGAACTCAGGCCCTTCGGCCCACTTTACCATCGCTGTCCAACATGCCCATTTACCCATTTAGTCCCACCTGCCTGCATTTGGCCCATATCCCTCTAAACCTATCCTATTCACGTACCTGTCCAAATGTTTCTTAATTGCAAGAAAGGCACGACTTTAATGGATTGATTGTCACCAGTGGCAGGCTCAGCCAAAACTAACTTGGCAAACGAGCGCATTTTATTACTGCCAAGTTACTTGTTTAAAATGTGAGATTAATATTTTGTATTGCGGAATGCATGCAAAAAATTTGTGAAAATGCAGATTTTCTGCACTGCTCTTAGAGATAGGGTTGGAGACCAAATACTGTTCCAATCTTGCATGCAGAGAAGATTGATATTTGATTGATTTTTCCAGCCACGGTGAGTTTAAGTTGATAAACTTGCGCCAATAATTAAATAGTCAATAAGTCAACACCGAGTGATGGTTATTGGTAAAAGAGCCAGATGTTCCATGAGGGAAATATATCTAATTAAACCACAGGTTAGGATTTGTAATGTACTGCCTGAAAGGATTTGCGATGTAGATATAATAGCCAGTTTCAAAAGGGAATTTTATAAACACCTTTGAAGGAGATGTTCGTGGTTTTGAAGGAGATGTACTGGACAATTTTTTTTATACTGAGAGTACTGGATGGGTGGATCACATTGCCTGGGGTAGTACTGGAGGCAAATGCAATAGTGGTGTTTCAGAGGCTTTTAGATAGGCACATGGATATGCAAGAATGAAAGGATATGGATCGCATGCTGGCAAATATTAGTTTAACCTGACATCATGATCGGCAGACATTGTGGTACAAAGAGCCTGTTCCTGAGTTCTATTTTTCTATGTTCTATCTGAAAGAAAAAGCTCTGCAGCATTGGAGAAAGATCGGGGGAGTTGGAGTATTTGGATTGCAGCTCAAAAATCCCGAGGGTAGATTTGTTGGGCTAACTGGCCCACTTTATATCATTTCATATTTGCTGAGCCCAGCAATTATTCCTGCAGTTATGGGAAATATTAATACAATGTCTAATGGGCCAGGCAAATAACAAATGACAAAACTAACCAAAAGCAGCTATAGAATAAATCACTGTTTTGCATTTAAAATATTTAAAGTGTCGACCAACATGTGGTCCTGGGTTTAATTGTTGTTCCCTAGTCTGCAGCAGTAGGAGGCTACAGTGGAATGGACTGCAACAGTAACAGTGACAGTGAGGAAACAATGGGACATCTGACATTTTCTGTTTATAGAATATCTGCTGGCATGGCTCCAGGTTGACCTTATTTCCACCCTGATCTCTGAACTCTAACACGGACAAAATCTTGACCACAATTGGTAATTTACCAAACATGTGTTTTAAGGCTGTTGGAAGGAGAGATTAAAATACATTTTATTCAAAGTTGGTTGATATATGTACTGTTTATGCATAGTCATTGTGCAGGCTCTCCTTTGCGTGAGAATCAGAATGGTTTTAAAAGCTAAGGTTTTAAATTTTGGGCAGCAGTGACTCTTTTCCTTGGATTCCAAACCATGTGTGGACCTATCTTACCAGTCTCTAATTAAATGATGGTATATCTCAGGAAATCTAACAGCGACAGCTCTCACTGTGTGTATTCAATATTATGTGACTCGTCTCTGATCTGTCTGGCAGGATAATTAAAAAGCTTCCAAAAAAACAGGTTTATATTTACTTGAAATAATTATATATATATATATATATATATATATATATATATATATATATCAGCTCATGAATAAACATTTGTATTTCGGTGCATCATGGGTCATATTAGTCTTAGGCTTATAAATTGCTCCACATCATATTTCTGACTTAAAAAAGCTTTATGTGACACCCTGTAGCTGTTCATAAAGGTCATGTAAAGAACAAAGGATTCGCTGGTGAGGTTCACAGATTAGCATTGTTAGGCTTTCCTGATCTCAGTTTTCAGCCAGGCTTCCCTATTAATATCGTGCAAGTTCTCACAGTGTAACAATCTGTGCAACAATCACAATGTAACAATTGTGCAACAATCACAATGTAACACAACAGGTGCACAGTTTGCAGGCCGCACTTAAAGAGATAAATCACAATACTGGCAAACTCTTCCAGTACTAAGGGAGTGTTGCTACTGAAAGAATACATTTTGCAACAATGAAAGCCAAGCTCCCATGGAAAATGTTAGTATTGGTTTGGTATTGTTGCGTATACCAAGGACTGGTTGTTGAAAACCAATTCCTGGAGGAGACATGTTCTTTATACATGTGGGTCATGGTGATCCCCCAGTTCAACAGCAAGATGCATGTGGCAGTCACCCATCAGCCAGCTTCTTCCAAGGACATAAATGCAGTTTCCTAATGCTTGCACTTATATATACAGCACGAAAACGGGCTCTTCAGCCAACACATCGATGCTGACCAAGATGCCCATCTAAGCTACGTCTGGCCCACTGAGTTCCTCCAGTAGCTTGTTTTTTCCCCCTCAAGATTCCAGTATCTGCAGTCTCTTGTGGCTCTGAAAGAAGGCAAAATCTAATTTCTGGGCAAAGAGCTGCTGTTTTCCAGAAGACTGAGGTTGAAAACTCAATGCAAGCCAACGATGTATGCTACACTACTGTTGACATTATTTGGAATAGGTTCACACCAGAATAAAATGCTGGGAAGAGTGCAAAAGCTATCAAGAAACGTGGATACAAATTTTCCAGTGAGTTACCCAAAAATGCAGACAATTATTTTACTCCTGGTCAATGTAACTTTCAACTTTACAGCACTTTAATTTTGGACTCATGTGAATGAATTTCAAGCACAATGCACCAACTGGTGTTACCTATAGAATGCATGATCTCTGTCTGACTGTTTCAGGCTCAAGGACGAGCAATTAATTTTGGGCAGAGGTGAAAGACATTTGATAACAAACAGGAAGCATTTCTATCACCCCCATTTATGTAAATGATAAAGCAAATCAGCTGTGGTATATAACAGTCTCTCAGCTGTTTGGAACTATTTTGTGTTCTGGCATGTGACTAATGTTGTTGCCTTACTTTCTTCTTCAGAGGTAAAAGCTAATCTCTGATCTTCCCATGGATCAGAGTTATAAACCAAAAATTAATTTGAAGCATGGACTCAAAAGGCTGAAGATCCACATTCAATGCCAATATGATTTTGTGGCTCTTTTTCACGCGGCAATCATAAGCTGCAACCGCAAACACTCTCCCCACGCCAGCCTTCATTCCATTTCATATGAAAAATACCAAACGCGGTTTGTTTGGAAATTCAGCCTTGATTGGTCACATCAATCAAATTATAGAGAAGAGGGAGAGTATTGCAATAACATTGAATTCTCCAGTTTTAGGTTACTATATAACCCTCCCCTCTCCCTTCTTTCCCCAGATACCATCCCCTTCTTCCACCCTCTCCCCTGCATATACCCCATCGATTCAGAGAGATTTCACCCCTCCCCTTCCATCTACATTTCTTCCTCTAGCTTCACAATTTGCAACTCTTCAATCCTTTTGTCTCACACCTGCCGTCTTTTCGTGTCTGGCCTTTATCCAATCATCTATTGTCTATCAAAAAACCCTCCTCAACTGTATCAACCAACTACCTGCCGGGCTTTGTCCTGCCCTCTCCTCTCTTCCAGCTTCCTCACCCTCCCCCCAAACCCTTCAATTAGTCTGAAGAAGGGTCCTGTCCCAAAACGTCACCTAACCATGTTGGCCAGAGATGGCCCGATGAGTTCATCCATCCGTGTTACATAGAAGTCATGCAGGATGAATATATCTTGCAGGGTCCTGCAAAATGGGCGATACCAACTCAACGTTTTGTTTTGCATTCTGCTTGCTTTACTTTTCCAGTGTGCCTGTAGTGGGGTGGTTGGCGAGGGCTCGGGGTGACTCTGGTGGGGTGAACAAAAATGTGGCAACACCACTCTCCAGCAAGCTCACTGTCTGCTCCAGATCTGCCCGCAAAATGGGGGGAGAAAACGTGTTGGTTATCCCTGGCTGATGCCAGAGGCAAGAACTAGAGCAGAATTTACACAAGATAAATAGGTAATCCCACTGTAGTAATATTACAAAGAGATCTGCAATGGGAAGGATTTGCATTCGGTTGAAAGGATCGTAAAATGATATTAATTAAGAAGTTATAAAAGAAGCTGGAAAACATGGGAGTTTTTCACTGGGATTGAACAATTATGAGGTGGCATGGTGACACAGCAGTTAGCACGCTTGTCTCACAGCTCTGATGACCTGAGTTTGATCCTGATCCCTAGAGCTGTTTGTGTGGGGTTTAAATGTTTTTTCTGTGACTACATGGCTTCTCCAAGATGTTTCAGTTCCCTCCCATGTTCCCAAGATGGGCTGGTAGGTCAATTGGTTTGTGTAAGTTATCTCTAGTGTAGGTGGGTGGCAGGAAATAGTGTGGGCTGTACCGAATCGGGTAGGGGGAATGCAAATGATGGGATTGCTTCTAGAGCTGGCATAGGTATGATGGGCTGAATGACCTCCTATGCCATGTGAAATATACGAACAAATGAGACCTTGAGGGTGTAAATACTGACGGAAGCATATCAGAATGAGAAGGAAAATTGCAGAATGAAAATTGTCGAGCCTATAATGTAATGTAAAAGATATTTGGATAAAGGTTTAAAAGGAAAAAATATATGATTAAGAGGAAAGGGTGACAAATTAAGATCAACATGAATGCTTGAGGGGGGGAGGGACAGGAGGGGAGGGTGGAAGTATGTAAATTAAAATATTTTCCAGCACCGTCTTTATCAAGTTTCTACTTTTTAATTTTACATTTCTGTATTTCAGAACTTTATAATGATCCCCAAGTTTGAATTTGTATGTGATTATCAGTCATTTCCTGCAACAACATCAGTTAAAGATTACAGTGCAGGTCTAAAATCAACGTCCATCGAGGATGAAAGGATTTACTTATGAATCGAGTCAACTATAATTGGGGCTCTTCTCAAGAGAAGAGAGAAAACTAAGTGATGATCTGATCAAGCTGGGGAACAAGATGTAAGAGTTGCTGCCTTTCATTAATTGTGTTGATTGGTAATGAAAGCACGGTCTTACTTTTGGCTGCAACTAATTGGAGCAAGCATCATACAAAGAGCTTGGCACAAAATTAAGAATAAACAACTCATTTATTTGCAGTCCTGACTTTCAACAGCTTTCCTAAAATGAACAGATTACTTACATTCCGCATCTCTCAATCTAAAAGACAACTGCAAGCAGACTTATATTTTCATGGCCAATTAGCAGGGAGAGAAATCCTCCGTGGATATCAGGAATTAGTTATATTTAGACTGTCAGCTGCTTATCCTGGGATAGTAAGATTCCTTGGCAAAATTAATTGTCATCAATGCCATTTTACACTGTAGCCAAATCCACATGTATGCAGCCATGATCTCAGTGTTATTGCCAGTTCTGTCTGTGAAATGGAAATTGTTACAAAGGGCTGTTTTTCCCTAGAATTTCCCATCTGTGGCCCATTTGTAGATTGCAATTTAAGCATGCCCACTTACATATTGTGTTCTCAGCAATATTTTACAAGTAGGACTGAAGTGGATTGCAGGAGCATGGTGGGACACTGGGTATTTCTGCCTGGATCAGAAAGTGGCTTTACATCAATTACACTCTTGTGTACACTCCTGCCTTGAGTTTACACTCTTGCCTTTGAGCTTTCCTTCATCCAATTGAAGGACCAAATACTGGGTGACCATTGCATGTGGATTCAGTGGGCTTTTTCTATGCATTAGGTGCTTAACCGGAGTTTGGAGTTATGAATGGCAATAATCTTACTGACCTGTATGTAAAAAAAAGAAACTCACAATAAATTGGTACACATGATAATAATGGAATAATTGAACCATTGAATATTATTCAAGGTATAAGCTTGTATTGGAGGAGGAAGATGCCCACTTAAGAATAAGCATCTGGCTATCGTAGGTGGTAGAGTAAGTATTTGTGAGTATATATATATATATATATGTGTGTGTGTGTATATGTATTATATATATATATATATATATATATATATATACATACATACATACATACACACACACACACTGAACTTGTTTTATCTCTCTTGTTTATTATATTGTTTACAGTGTACTATGTTTACATATCGTCTGGTGTGCTGCAGCCAGTAAAAAATTCATTATTCTATCTGGGACATATGACAATAAAACACTCTTGATTCTTGCCTCTCAGGGATGTCAAGGACAGGGTCATATGGGAAGTCAGCAGTGGTTTGCTCGCTCTGCTCCGTTTTTGCTCCATGCACTTTGCATTGCACACTTGCTTGGGTCACACATGCTGGTCCAGCTTACACCGGGATACTGCAGTCTGCAGCCAAATGCCTGAGCTGCAGATACGTTCTACTGCAATTTGAGGCGTCCTCATTTTAAGCCCGTCACCTCCCAATGCATCCGTGAAGGGGAGAAAATTGATTGGAGCACCAAGGCCACCTTTCCCTTCCCCATAAACATTTGCCTTGGGGAGGAGGGCAAGTGTTTTGGGGAAATGGAAATGTGATTTACATGGAGGTTGCTTGTCGAGGAGCTCTGGAGATGTTGAGGTACGGGGGGGGGGGGGGGGGGGGGGGATGGTATGTTTTTTTATTTCTTCTGCCTGTTTTATGTTCCATTCAAATGCTTGAAAGCACGTTCAACCAAATTCAGGTCAGCTTCTTCCCTGTAGTTAGCAGAGAAACTGAAAGGTCCACTTCTAAATTAAGGGTGTGGTTGTGATCATCCAACCTACCTTACTGCACCCCTTACACTCTTTTTATCTGCACAAGTTTCTTTGACCCTGCAACATCATATCGTTGTAACACTATATTCCACATACTGGTATTTTCTCTTTGCACTACCTGTTGTACTTGTGCGTGGCTTGTTGTATTCATGTATAGTCGTGGTCGTGGCTAGGTCGAGGATGATGGTCTACGTTCTGTTGTTTTTATGGACTCTCAGGTGGCTTATGAGTCCAATCCTGGCTTTGGAAGTTCTTCGGCATTCAGGACAGGTAATTCCAGATGGCAGATCTGGCTTTGGTTGTTGCTGCCTCTCTTTTCGTTTTCTTCTCTTTTCTTCTAATTTTGCGCAACTCTTGGCTTCGAAGGTTGCATAGAAACATAGAAACATAGAAATTAGGTGCAGGAGTAGGCCATTCGGCCCTTCGAGCCTGCACCGCCATTTAATATGATCATGGCTGATCATCCAACTCAGTATCCCGTACCTGCCTTCTCTCCATACCCTCTGATCCCCTTGGCCACAAGGGCCACATCTAACTCTCTCTTAAATATAGCCAATGAACTGGCCTCAACTACCCTCTGTGGCAGAGAGTTCCAGAGATTCACCACTCTCTGTGTGAAAAAAGTTCTCCTCATCTCAGTTTTAAAGGATTTCCCCCTTATCCTTAAGCTGTGACCCCTTGTCCTGGACTTCCCCAACATCGGAAACAATCTTCCTGCATCTAGCCTGTCCAACCCCTTAAGAATTTTGTACGTTTCTATAAGATCCCCTCTCAATCTCCTAAACTCTAGAGAGTATAAACCAAGTCTATCCAGTTGCTGTTCCTTCTTAGATGATGGTTCGTCAGTTTCCTGTCCTTGGCATCGGTTTCCCCATTGTCAATGTCAATTTTACATTTCATCATGCTGGCTTTTAAGGCGTCTTTGAATCCGCCTCTTTTACGTTTGCCTTCTTTAAGCTGGGAGTAGAAGGTTTGCTTTAGTAGATGCTCGCCTTCCATCCGAGCAACATGACCGACCCATCTTAGTTGGTTCTTTATGCAGGCAGATGACTTTGATGCTAGATGTTTTTGCCTCATTCAGCACGCTGACGTTGGTTCTTCTGTCTTCCCAGCTGATATTTAAGCTGCTTCGAAGACATCCTTGATGGAACATTTCAAGTATTTCCAGATGGCGTCGGTATGTTGTCCAGGTTTCTGATGCATACAGGAGCGTTGGAATCACCACTGCCTTGTACGCTAACATTTTGGTGTCTGTTTGGAAGTCACGATTTTGAAAGGCTCTCGTTTGAAGACGTCCAAAAGCTGTTTCAGCACACTTAAGACGATGTGGGATCTCGTCATCAAGGTCGGCATTGGAGGAGAGGTGACTTCCAAGGTACGGAAAGTGATCCACATTTTCCAGGGTTGTTTCACCAAGTTGAATTGATGGTTCTTTCCGATTTGTCTCAGTTGGTGACGATTGGTAGATAGCCTGAGTCTTCTTGGAGTTGATGGTAAGGCCAAGTTTCGTGTATGCACTGTTGAAGGCAGTCAGGATCTGTTGCTGATGATTTTCTGAGATAGTATGATTTGACCGAATAGCATGCAGTTTTTCATTGTCCCTCAGTAGACCTGACAATAATAAACCAATACTAATACCAATTGCCCCCCTCTTTCTGCTCCTGCTCCTTGTCGTTGCTACTCTGGTGATGGTGAATTTCATCCTTCACATTGCTGAAGTAGTGCATAATCGACAAGCTTTTCCATTTTTATAATGTCTTTCACAGGAGAAAACATCCCAAGACATTTCTCTGGAGTGTCATCAATCAAAACTTGACACCACGCCATACAAAGCCAGGAAGTGAAGGCAGTGAGGAAGAATTCAGAGCTTGGGCAGTTGGCACAGAAAGCTTTCTTGCCAAGACGGAGCCAAGTTATGTACAAAGAGAATACAACAATTTTGGATCATTTTAAGCATGAAGGGGATATAAAGAGAAAGGCACAGACATGATGGGATTTGAAAACTAGGATCCTTTTTTAAATGAATTATAACAATCTTGCTCTTGTTGTAAACTTGCTCTGTGCTTTGCTTCTGTGTTCTCTTTGCTTGTATCTTTATCTTCTCCTTCTTTCAATTGTCCTTCCCTTTGGATGGGAAGTGATGTTTTGTAGTGAGAAATTTAGTTACCAAATATTTGAAGACAATCCCCTGCCCATGCACTTACCGTGTTATTCACTTCCAATACACGTGCTTAACTTCCCGGAAACACTCTCCTTCCCAAATTGCTATTTGTTCTTTGAACTACCAAAACCTACACCTTTCCTCGCCTTTCTTTACTGTTAAACACCCTACTCCTAACCACTCACACTCATTCATTGAATCAGAAAAGGCAGCTGGGAAGCAGACAACCGCTCAGCTACAACCTTGCAATTCCTATATTTCTCATATACTCTTACAACAGGAGGAGGCCATTCAGCCCATTGAGTCTGTTGGCCCTTCAATTTACCCCAATTATTTCCATGTAATCGGTTTTCTCTCACACATGTCCATCAACCTCTCCTTTATTTTCCTGCCATCCACCTCCAGAAGAGCCAATTTACAATAACTTCACTAATTAGTGTGACTCTTTCTTTCAAAGAGGCTTTGCTTGCTTTCAAATCCCAACAGGTTTTTGCAAAGATAAAGCAAATTGCAATGAGGAAAAAAACTGCAGCATCAATTTCAACATGGCCTAGAGGTGAAGTGGAACTGAAGTGAGGGGGGGGGGGAAGCATTGAAGATGATCAGAAAAATAAGTCAAAAATATTAGAAAATATAGAACATAGACCAGTGCAACACAAAACAGGGCCTTCAGCCACTATGGCTGTGCCGAACATGATGCCAAGACCAACTGTTATCTGCCTGCACATAATCCATATCCCTCCATTCCTTTTGTATCCATATGTCTATCCAAAGGTTTCTTAAATGTCACTATCATATCTGGCTCAAACACTACACCCAGCAGTATGTCCCAGGCACTCACCACCCTCTGTGTAAAAACTTGCCCCGCACATCTCCTTTGAACTTTGCACCTCTCACCTTAATGCTATGCCCTAATTATTCTGTAATCAATAAAATAAAGATGAAATTCATGATGTTAAAGCAACAACTGTTTTTGAATGAGAAGTGGTATCAAATCCAAGAAATCTATATTACTAAAAGTCTGTTCTTGACCGGTTTTGGCCATCTGTGCTGCGATTTCCGAGAGAACGCCGCCACCTACGGCCATCATTTTTGGCCACCTTGCTCAGAGCCACCCTCCGCCACATGTGTGCCGAGG
This sequence comes from Leucoraja erinaceus, assembly GCF_028641065.1. Classification (NCBI taxonomy): domain Eukaryota; kingdom Metazoa; phylum Chordata; class Chondrichthyes; order Rajiformes; family Rajidae; genus Leucoraja; species Leucoraja erinaceus. The sequence continues at coordinate 122,264,523 of NC_073377.1, read as the reverse complement.
ATTTTTCCCGTTGATGAAAAATGACAGAGATATTAATGTTTTTTACAAAATTCACCATTCTCTCTGCTGCCCCCGTTGGCAGCAGGGGGGTAGGGACTATAAAACCCGGAAGTGGTGTGCCTCACAGTCTCTTCAAGATGGATGAAGGCAGACGGTCACGTTTCTCTGAGCTGTGAATAACACATGTCTACTCAAATGTGAGTGCCCTTAGTGGTTCTAAAATGCTTGCCAAAAAGTGTATATAGGTTCTAAAATGTTTGCAAAAAGTGTCTATTGGTTCTAAAATGTTTGCAGAATGTGTCTTTTTTGGTTCTAAAATGCTTGCAAAAAATGTCTGTTGGTTCTAAAGCTTGCAAAAAATGTCTATTGGTTCTAAAGCTTGCAAAAAGTGTCTCTATTGGTTCTAAAGCTTGCAAAAAAAAGTCTATTTGTTCTAAAGCTTGCAAAAAAATGTCTATTGGTTCTAAAGCTTGCAAAAAAAAATGTCTATTGGTTCTAAAGCTTGCAAAACATGTCTATTGGTTCTAAAGCTTGCAAAAAAATGTCTATTGGTTCTAAAGCTTGCAAAAAAATGTCTATTGGTTCCAAAAAAAAAGTGTCTATTGGTTCTAAAGCTTGCAAAAAATGTCTATTGGTTCTAAAGCTTGCAAAAAATGTCTATTTTCTAAAGCTTGCAAAAAATTCTAAAAGCTTGCAAAAAATGTCTTTTGGTTTTAAAGCTTGCAAAAAAAGTCTATTGGTTTCTAAAGCTTGCAAAAAAATGTCTATTGGTTCTAAAGCTTGCAAAAAATGTCTATTGGTTCTAAAGCTTGCAAAAAAAATGTCTATTGGTTCTAAAGCTTGCAAAAAAAAAGTCTATTGGTTCTAAAGCTTGCAAAAAAACGTCTATTGGTTCTAAAGCTTGCAAAAAAAAAGTCTATTGGTTCTAAAGCTTGCAAAAAGTGTCTCTATTGGTTCTAAAGCTTGCAAAAAATGTCTCTATTGGTTCTAAAGCTTGCAAAAAAAAATGTCTATTGGTTCTAAAGCTTGCAAAAAAAAAAGTCTATTGGTTCTAAAGCTTGCAAAAAATGTCTATTGGTTCTAAAGCTTGCAAAAAAATGTCTATTAGTTCTAAAGCTTGCAAAAAATGTCTCTATTGGTTCTAAAGCTTGCAAAAAATGTCTATTGGTTCTAAATCTTGCAAACAAAATGTCTGTTGGTTCTAAAATGGTTCATACTAGCGCTCCAGAAAGCCCCCCCCCCCCTCCCCCCCCCACTGGTCAGCAATATTGGAAGTGGTGCAGAGGTGGAATATTGCGTTGGGGGACCAGCCCTCCCGTGTGAAGCTGGGACCCAACGGGTCCCACTTAGTCTAGTAAGTAATAAAAATAAACAACATTAAGGAAAGGAGGCATGGAGCTGTTATGATGGTATGAAATCGATGGCACAATCATGAGGACACTTGACCACATCCAGCCCGTGTCCTCGTCATAACCGTGGCCTGGGCCTCGTCAGTATGTAACCGTAACTGGATTGCGCTTGTCAATCCATTGACTTGATCTGGCCTGTAGGTAGTTCCCCGAGAGTGAGGCGACACTAAGAGAACTGGGTTTTGAGGAAAAATCATCGAGCAAAAGTGCTAATTTAGTCTCTTTACCCTCAGAAGCTATCAGAACTGCTGAAAAAAAATCATAGAACATAATAGCGAACAGCACAGGAACAGTCCCTTTGACCCACAATGTCTGTGCCCAACATAGAGCCGAGATAAACTAATCTCATCTGCTACATATGATCCATATCCCACTATTCCCTGCATATCTATGTGCCTATTTAAAAGCCTCGTCAATGCCTCTCTCGTATCTGTCTTCACTGTCACCCCTGGCAATGCGTTCCAGGCACTCCCGATGCATTGTGAAAAAACTTGCCCTGTACATCTCTTTTAAACTTTGAAGCAATACCCTCTAATCTACCCTGTGAAAAAGGTCTGACTGTCTACCTTATCTATGCCTCTCATAACTTTATATTCTTCCATCAGGTCTCCCCTCAACCTCTGCCATTGTTGAAAAAATTATCCAGGATTCCCAACCTCTCCTTGTAGCTGTTATTCCCTAATCTAGGCAGCATTCTAGTAGATCTCTTCTGCACCCTCTCCAAAGCTTCCAAACCCTTTCTGTGATGGGGTGACTGGAACTGCGTGCACTCCAAACGTGGCTGAACCATCGCGACTTCATGACTCTCATATTTCCAGCATTTTCTGTTTCATTTCAACTGTCCAACCTCGTGATATTTGGCTTTTGTACTATGGTTGCTTTGACACTGGGACTGACAGCATCAACAGTTTTATCAGTAAAGTTTTGCTACAGTTTTCTCAACTCATGGTTCTGTCTTAATCTGCAGGAATAGGCATGTGAGAATTCATCAGCTCTTCCGCTGAAAAACAACTTTCATCAAGTGTATAATTCCTATTTAAAAATGAGCTAATGTTTATGCGCTTCATGACATTGAGTTCCATTTACTATCTTGAAGACTGTTCCACTATTTTCCAGCTGCCTTTGATATTCCTGGACTGTAATCCATAGGGCTGTAATGAATTTGGAGTAATTAATTTCCTGGACTGTGATCCAAAGGCCTGTATTTTTGATCACTCAACATAAATACAAGTGGCATCATGAGCAGCTATTCAGTTCTGTATATAATTTGCAGTTTTAAAAGAATAACTGTAATTGATAATGGCTATGTATCGAGGCACATGGGTTTAGTGCACCGAGTCATAAATGATCAGTCATGATCATTTGGAATGGTGGAGTAGCCACAAGGAGATGAATGTCTTACTCCTGTTTCTCTTGTTCCCCAAATGATGTGGAAGAAATAATGGATTGTCTTTGCCGTCCCTAAAGTCCCTTTAGTTCACCAAATACCCATCAGAGAGAACATTTGCTATATTTACCCAATATGTGACTTACAATCCATGGCCATGACTTCTGAAAAAGACTAGATAGCAAATTAGTTTGCCCAAACTGCGACATAAGAATAATAATGAGTAGACTACCCAGCTTTGACCTCTGTGTCTGATTTTGCAATAGCAAGGACATAATTACATTACATATATGGAGTTTACTTTAGACTATAGACTTTAGAGATACTGTGTAGAAACAGGCACTTCGGCCTAACTAGTCCAGGCCAACCAGCAATCACGAGTCTATCAAACATACTTGGGATAATTTACAGAAACCAATTAACCTACAAATCCTCATGTGTTTGGAATGTGGGAGGAAACTGGAACACCCGGAGAAAACCCACGCTCTCACAGGGAGAACGTACAAATTCTATACAGACAGTATCCATACTCAGGATCGAACTCGGATCCCTGGCACAGTATGGCAGCAACTCTACCACAGTGCTGCCCCATAAACTGCCACCCCAGATGTCCTTAAACTGCGAGAGTTGCCCTTCACGTTCCTCGAGTCTCACTCAGGGCCATTATTCTAGGCTCCTCTGTGATCATTCCACCATCAGGTGACACAGTGGTGTCCAGTCAGGAGGGAAAGCACAGTATGGCAGCAACTCTACCACAGTGCCGCCCCGTAAACTGCCACCCCATATGTCCTTAAACTGCGAGAGTTGCCCTTCACGTTCCTCGAGTCTCACTCAGGGCCATTATTCTAGGCTCCTCTGTGATCATTCCACCATCAGGTGACACAGTGGTGTCCAGTCAGGAGGGAAAGCCTTGCTAGTCTTCACCATTAACCGCAAGCCTCATGAAGCGTAGAGGTAACAATCCCACACAGGCAAGGAAGGTTACTGAGTACCATATCCCTCAGTTGATAAAAATGCAAGAAAATAGAGAATCAGTACTCCGCCGTTGCTCTGAAGATACAGGGACATAAAATATACTCTGAATAGAAGACTGCATCCCTAAGATCAGCTTGGTAGCAGCTCCCTTGAGCTGGCTAGGTCTGACAGGAAAATGTTGTTGGCCTGCCCTTGCCAACGGTGGCGAGTGAACCAACAAACAATCACAAGTGTTTGTCTTCATCACTCACTCTTCTTTCTGCTGGATCTGTCCATGACAGTATTTGTAGATCACTGTGCAGACTCTGGTCCAGTCCTTCTCGCACTGAGCACATTCCCCTTTATTTAATGTGTCACTGCGTCAAATTAAAAAGATTCAGAACATATTTAGCAGCCTGGGGCTGCGAACCCTGGAAGAGCCATGGATCATCATCAGCAGAAGCAAAACCTGTAACCTCAATCTGCAATTATCATCAGGAGACCCACGCAGTTTCAACGAGGAGGATAGAAGAAGTGCCAAATAAGTGTACCAAATCATCATGGGATTGGTTCCTCCAGAAAGACTGCAGCAGGATGAGGAAATGGCTCACCAGTACTGAGCAAAAACAACTGCGGATAAATGCTGGTCTAACAGTGATACCCACATCACATAGCGAATTCAGAAAAATATTGGTATGTGGAATTTAAATCCAGGAGATATCACATTTAGTTAAACCAGTCTGTGTTGGAATTTCAAACTCCACCTCCATTCTCATTACCTTTGCCTTCCATGTCTCTAATTGCGTTCCCTTTTATATACATATCAAGTAATTTTTTTAAAGCATCAATGCTCTCTGTTTTATTTAACAACGAGAATGAGTTTCACCATCGCACCATCTTCTGGGTGAAGAAACTTACCTTAATCTTTTAATTTTATCTTGTGGTGGGTAATTTTTCATGTGACCCAATGACAATTCCTCAAAGGACTAGAAAGGTACCACAAATAATGTGATAAGATCCATGACATCTACCGGGAAGATCTTGGAAGCCACGATCGCACAAGTACTGAGGCAAAGATCTTCATGTATCAACTCTGCTGAACTGGATATCCTGTGTGCAGGCCAGAATTTGGTCTCTTAAACAAGCCTTGTACACTCAGATTTTTTTCATGGTCAGAGAACCCATGGTGGTCAGAAGAAATAGAAGCATAGAAAATAGATGCAAGAGTAGGCCATTCGGCCCTTCGAGCCAGCACCGCCATTCAATATCATCATGGCTGATCATCCAAACTCAGTACCCCGTTCTTGCTTTCTCCCCATACCCCTTGATTCCGTTAGCCCTAAGAGTTAAATCTAACTCTCTCTTGAGTACATCAATGCCACAAAGATCTGCTGAAAGCATATCTCAAGTAGAGATGTTGACTTGAAAGGCTGAGAGAAAACAAGCAAAAGTTCACCCTCCTTCAGTCAGTGGCCCACCTCAAGGAACAGCACTCAATCCTTGCTGAAAAGACAGGAAGGGAAGGGGGAAAAACCCCTTCTGCTACCAAGCAGATGACCAGTGAGGAAACGTCTAGACCTTCTGCAGCTGGGTTTGCCGTTCCAGGATCGGTCTCCTGAGTCATAAGGAAATCTGTGGTAAAGATCATCTTTAAATTGAGGGATTTCTGATGACAGCTATCTTTTATTTATGGTCCCTTGATCTTGGATTCAACCCCTCATGGAAATAGTGTCTGCACATTTATCCTATCAAGCCCATTTATAATGTTTAAGACCTCAGTTCACCTTTTTTGAGGGAAAATAGTCCCTTCTTGATAAACCTCTCTTGCCGATTCAATCCTCTTAAATGTTGTAACATCTTTGCAGATCTTCCACTCTCCCCAAATGTTCAATATCCTTTCCAGTTGCCAAGAAAACAGGACTACACAAAATATGTTCTAACCAAGGAAGAAAATAATTTTATTTTGCCTCTCTGCATTTGTATCCAATTCAACTGTAAATGAATTCCAGTGGTTTGTTTGCATTCTCTTGCCTTGTGTTGTTAGTTTTATTAATTGACATTTCCTTTGCTGCTCTACCTATTTAGTTTATCTCCAATACATCAGTGGCTTCTATTTTCTTCACAAATATATTTCCTTCCTATGGGGCAGCGGCCCGGAGCGGAAACTGCGGGACCCGGAGCTGGGGCAGCGGCCTGGAGCTGGGGCGGCTGCCCGGAGCTGATGCTGTGGCGGGCTGTCTCGGAGCGAAGACGGCGTTCCAGCTTTCGGCGGCGGCGACATCACCACGAAGGTCCACTGGACTGGAGGGCGGCATCTCCGGCCTGGATCGATCGCCTCAGCGCAGAGGGAGAACCAGGCGGGAAGAGACGGAGACTAAGACTTTGCCTCCATCACAGTGAGGATGTGCTTGGTGAACTCACTGTGGTGGATGTTTAATTTGAGTTTATTGTATGTTTTGTCTTTATTGGTTCTGTGCATGACTGCAGGCAACATAATTTCGTTCAGACCGAAAGGTCTGAATGACAATAAAGGAATCTAATTCTAATTCTATTATTTCTTTTTTCCAATTCACCTCATACTTTTCTATATGAATGGCACTTCGTATTTATCGGCTCTGCAAGCCTATTTAATCCTGTGGTTTGGGGTAGTGTCCGAACATCTAATGCAACTATCAAATTGCATTGACAGTAACTTTGAAAACTATACGTCAGAATCATTAATGCAAAGTGGCAATAACACACGTCCGGAATGGAGCTCCGCAAGATACCCCCGCCCCCACTTTCTGACAAATGGTAACAATTGGGTTTAAGTCCCATTCTAGGAACTGGAGGCCCTGGTGGATAAAGTCAGTGGGACAAAGGGCCTGTTTCTATGCTGCATTTCTCAACAAAACCAAACACTAAACTAAATCAAACACTAAACTAAACCAAAACAAACACTAAACAAAACAAAACCCAAACCAAACCAATCAAAGCCTGTACTCAGAAGAGCACTGCTTGAAGATTGGTCATTTTCATTTGAGGTAGAAATGTTATAACAAGGACTCTATGTTGAAGAACAGCAGAGTTTTCTCTTGTAACTTTTTCTCCTTGGTTCTTTTGCAGGAAGTGCACATTGCTGGTACATCCTGTTTATCATCCATCCCCAAATACCCCTGAGCTGAAGACATAGTTAAGAATCAACTACATGGTTCTGGAATCACATAGAGGCCAGATTGGGTATGAGTAGCAGAAATCTTTACCTAATGGATAAATGAGTGAACCAGATGACTGATATCACTCCCTCAAACATTATTTCCTAAAGAAAATCACCATACACTGGCCTCGTACTGTTAGTGGGAGTTGGTTGTGTACCAAGTAACTTCATATATTTCCTGCATTGTAACAGTGATCACTATCCATAGCACTCTATTGTATGTACAGCATTCACTCACAGGATATGGATGACAATGACCATTCATTACATATCCCTTGAGCTGAGTGAATTGGAAGAGTTAAGAGTCAACTGCATTGTTGGGTTTTGCTTTGTCCAACGTGTGAGTAAAAATGTGTAGGAAGGAACTGCAGATGCTAGTTTACACTGAAGATAGACACAAAATACTGGAGTAACTCAGCGGGACAGGCAGCATCTCTGGATAGAAGGAATGGGTGACATTTTGGGTCGAGACCTTTCTTCAGACTCAACCTGAAACGTCACCCTATCGAGAGCTGCTGCCTGTCCGGCTGAGTTACTCCAGCATTTTGTGTCTATCTTCATGCGAGTAAGAATAGCGGGTTTGTTTTCCTGTAAGACATTACTGAACCAGATGGATTTTTACAGCAAACTATTAAGATATAAGTCACCATTACTGATATTAGCTTTTTACTTCAAATGCAAGTAATTACTTGAATTAAATTCCGCAGCTTTAGGATTTGAACTCACACCTCTGGATAAATAGTCCAGAAACGTGAGTATTATGCTACCATGCTCGTTCAACTAAATAAAGGCAAAAGTCTGAAGAAGGTAGACAAAAATTCTGGAGAAACTCAGCGGTGAGGCAGCATCTATGGAGCAAAGGAAATAGGCAACGTTTTGTGTCGAAACCCTTCTTCAGACTGGTGTGGGAGGGGCGGGAAGAAGAAAGGACAAGGTGGAGCCAGTGGGCTGAGGGAGAGCTGAGAAGGGGAGGAGAAAGTAGGGACTATCTCAAATTAGAGAAGTCAATGTTCATACCGCTGGGGTGAAAATTGTCCAAGCGAAATATGAGGTGCTGCTCCGCAAATTTACAATGGTCCTCACTCTGGCCATGGAGGAGGCCCAGGGCAGAAAGGTCGGATTTGGAATGGGAGGGGGAGTTGAAGTGCTGAGCCACTGGGAGATCAGGTTGGTTATTGCGAACCAAAGCGATCGCCAAGTCCAAGCTTGGTCTCACCGATGTAGATCAGCTGACATCTACAGCAGCGGATGCAACAGATGATGTTGGAGGAGGCGCAGGTGAACCTCTGCCGCACCTGGAACGACTGCTTGGGTCCTTGAATGGAGTCAAGGGGGGATGTAAAGTGACAAGTGTAGCATTTCCTGCGGTTGCAAGGGAAAGTGCCCAGAGAGAGGGTGCTATGGGTGGGAAGGGACGAATTGACCATGGAGTTACAGAGGGAGCGGTCTCTATGGAAAGAAGATGGGAAGATATAGCAAGTGGTGGGATCACGTTGGAGGTGGCGAAAATGTCGGAGGATTATTTGTTGTATGTGACGGCTGGTAGGGTGGAAGGTGAAGACAAGAGGGACTCTGCCCTGAGTGGGTGGGGGGGGGGGGATGGGGAGTGAGAGCAGAGTCACAGGGTATAGAAGAGACCCTGGTGAGAGCCTCATCTATAATAGAAGTGGGTACCCCCGTTCCCTGAAGAATTAGGACATTTCCGATTCCCTGGGTCATCCTGGGTGCAGATTCATCCTGCAGATGCGGCGTAGACGGAGTAATTGGGAGTACGGGATGGAGTCCTTACAGGAAGCAGGGTGGGAAGAAGTGTAGTCTAGATAGCCATGGGAGTCAGTGGGTTTATAGTGGACGTCGGTCAGTAGTCTATCACCTGCGATGGAGGTAGTGAGGTCAAGAAATGGTAGTGAAATGTCGGAAATGGTCCAGGTGTATTTGCGTGCTGGATGCAGTTAGTGCCGGATGGAAATCTGAAAAAGGTCCTGACCTGAAACATCACCTATCCATGTTCTCCAGGGATATTGCCTGACCCAGTGAGTCACTCCCGCACTTTGTGTCTTTTTAAAAAATAAATGCAAAGCCAGTTAAAAAATTTAAAGCTCGAAATCGGAAATTGTTCAACAGATTTATTTTTGGGAGAAACAGAAGTTGAGCTTAAATCCATTCCATCAAAGGTCACTGGATACTGGATACGTGTCCCCACGAAAGCCAAGGGGAAAGGTTTAGAGAAAAGAAGGACGAAGATTGGACTTTATTGCCTTCCATCACATTGAGGAATGTGGGGAATCTGTTGTGGTGGATGTTTATGTTAACTTTTATGCAGTTGTGTACCTTGTTGCTTTTTTTTAGTATGGTAATTCGAATATAACTGTACCTTAATTGGTACACTTGACAATAAAATATTTTTGAAACCGTTAAGTACCAGGGAGCTGCCACAAAACAATGCGGCCTCTCTCTGAGACTGGACATACAGAAGCATTTCTTTTTTCTGCCTTAATGCACCGGAGCTGTTTGTGTACACCTGATGGATGTTAGTAGCCAATGTTGTAAGCACTGACTATGAGCCTTTTATGAGGAACTGGACCTTGTTCAACTTTCTGGAATGAGAACAGTGTTGATAGTTTTCAGAGGCCAAAACGGCTGCTCAAAATGGGTCATTTGCTTCCAGCATGCAGAGGCACCATCCCTCTGGACGGAGCACCAGAGATTCTTTTGAAAGGAAGAAAGCAGAATTGTGAATTGTCACCGAATGCCCTTTCCTACAAGTGCAATTCTGTAAAACATCTTCCACTCTCTACATCTGGAGTTGTAAAATTAAAACTAGCAGATACACTTCCTTCATCAATCTCCTAAAAATAAACTAACACATGTAAAGACAAGGTAGTTACAGAGAAAACATACCTGCAGTTGATGGAATGAATAGCTAGATTTCCTGTTATATTTAACCATTAGAGGCAGAAGATTCCATTGTTCAGATGTTGCTATGTTCAGAATATTATCCATCATTTCACTTTAACTTCCTTCTCTTTCCTTTGCTCTTTTCTTATGGCCTCCATTTACTGCTTCTTATTTATCTCCCACTTTCCCCAGCTTTTCTTTCCACCTCATTCAGTCACCTCTCCCTTCTTCATGCTTTGTCTCATTCTTTCCCTTCCATTTTAGTCCCCCCCCCCCCATACCCAAAATTCCACCAGCCTGGCTGTGTGGTCATTAAAATACAATACAATACAATATACCCTAGATAGCCACAAAATGCTGGAGTAACTCAGCGGGACAGGCAGCGTCTCTGGAGAGAAGGAATGGGTGATGTTTCGGGTTGAGGCCCGAGGCTACCTCACAGCACTGGGCTCACAACCCAAACTTGATTTTGACCCACCCAACACATGCTGTCTATTAATGGAGGAATCATTGCAGAACTGTACTTCAGTAAGAACTCGACCCTTATCACCAGGAAGCCAAACCACTGGCCTTCATGGGCTGACCCCAAGAAACCCATGCTGATTTAGATGTCACTCCTTTAAAGCTTCTTCAGCATATGCCTTGCTTCAAGTTGACTTTGAGCGTACAGTCCCGTCTGTGCAAAACTGGGAGAGCAAGGCATCATTTGAAGAAAAGCCAGAGCCTCCTCATCATTGTCGCATTTATCTCTCAGTCTGCAGACGTTAGAAATATAGCATGGAAACAGGCCCTTCGGCCCACCGAGTCCACGCTGACTCTGTACACTAGCACTATCCTACACACTAGGTACAATTTACAATTTATAGAAGCCAATTAACCTCCAAACCAGTAGGTCTTTGGAGTGTGAGAGGAAAGAGTGTGAGAGCACCCGGAGAAAACCCACACGGTCACAGGGAGAATGTACAAACTCCATACAGACAGCACCTATAGTCAGGATCAAACCTGGGTCTCTGGCGCTGTAAGCAGTAACTCTACTGCTGTGCCATCGTCCCACCCAGTCAACATCACTATAACACAGATTATCAGATCAATGTCAAATTAATGATTGTGGAGGTACTTATTCCGACATGGCAAGAGTGACTACACTTTAGAAGGTATTTAATAGACTGCTAGGTGCTTTGGGACATCCGGAGGTCATGAAAGGCAACATATAACTGTCTTTCTTTCTTCTTTCCTATTATTTTGGCAGGGTGCCCATAACTTCCTAATTTATGAGAATGGTGGGTAGGACTCGATGTGATTTGTCTGCCCAATGTGTTGTTAGGGTGTCAGGTGCCTTCATGTAACCATTCAAGATAATTCTCAAGATAAAATTGTGAAGCCAGCTTGCCTCCTGTTCAAGCAGGCAGCAACCATTTTGCTGAAGTCTGGATAGCTTCCAGTAATACACAATTTAAATCAGAGTTATTATTACAAACGGTCTAAATATTTGCAGACCAGCAGAACTTTTCAGCAAATATCTTGTGAAAAGCGTTTCAGCTTTAATTAACATTTCTGCAGTGAAATCACAGTTGTAGAGGGATGTTAGCTGCAAGCCACTGAATGTCAGTGAATAGGGCCCTTGTGCATTGTGAAGTCCCACAGCTTGATTTCTGTGTTTATTTAGGAAATGCACATGTATGGCAAGACCAGGGGAGGAGGAGGAAACATGTACTGCAACGTACTACCTGAACATAGGATCTACCTAGTCTATAATTACTTAAAGATACAAACCACCAGTCTATTTATTTCATTTCATTTCGTACGAGCACTGTTGGTAGAAACCCAACTTCCTTGTATTGAACTTTTTTTTAAATGAACTTTATACATTGAAATAAATAAAATAAAAAACTTCAGTAGCGAGTTTGAATTCAGGATTAATTATAATTGCAGATAATTCCACAAAACAGTATCTAGGGCAAGATCACTTTGGTTAATGCACACTGTCAACGATTTCCTTAAGTTTAGAGATGGGCAAATAAATTTAGTTTGCCAGATTTTGGGACGGTCACTCGCACATGGCCTTAATGTCACACAGCTGACATGTGCATACACCTCGTTAACGTTTTAAGTCAACTTCTGCATGTGCATTGACAATGTTATGTAGCAAACAAAAGTATGTGCCATGATCTCATTTATTTCTAGATGGTTCCTGGGGGGCCATAATCTCTGCTTGTGCCCCTCCCTCTAAAAAAACCTTATTGCATTTGTTCGGTCATCATTCTCCATTATGGAAAAGCTCTGCGTTTGTTTTCATTGGGTCTCATCTTGCCTTAAATAGATCGGATGACAGTGAAAAATTGTTGCGCATTAAATCTCTTAAATGTGATATTTCAGGCCAGCTGCCTTGTGTCTCTTCACAAATACACTGCAAAGTCAACTCACATATTCCTCTTGGAAAGCAGAAAACACTGGAAATTCTCAGCAGGTCAGTCAACAGTTGTAAAGGGAGAATGTTAGCCTGATGGAGAGCCGACACCTGCAATCTCTCAAACATGCTGAACCACACTGCTGCATGATTTCTGATCTTATTTCAGGCTTTCAATTTCCATTTAGTTATTCTTTCTGTGAACTGGTTGATAGGACCTTGAGATTGTGACTCAAACTTAATTGCAAATGGACTGCTGGCTACAATTACATCTAAGTTTATCTTGTTCTTTCAGCAAGCAGCACTGGCTATTTCCAGTCAACATCAGCTGATTTACCAACCACCATCTCTATAATAGTTTTGGATTGACTGACCTTCACTGATTATATAAAACCATAATTTAACATTGTTTCTAGATAGCCTGTACTGATTATTACTGACATGAATATTAATGGAAAATAGGAAGGGCAACAATATTGTGGCCATAAGGATGACATCTGAAAAAATACTTCTGTCCTGCACATATTGACATTCTGTTGCTGCTAATTAATAAGCATTGGGCGAGCATCACATAATCACGAAACTCCAAAGTTCTATTACATGGTAGTTAAGGAAAATGTTAGGTCCTCAGGCACATATTCATTCCCCATGCACATTGCACATCTTAAAACGTTATGATAAAGTATCTATATGTGCTCTGCAAGGGAGGTAATGCAGCTCAGAAGCCTCCCTGGAAGATCTTTGATGTGAGCTTGAGAAAGGTCTGTTAATGTTTGTAGAGATCAGCAAGCATAACACTGAGTTCTAACACAGCAGCCTCTCAAAGCAAGTTTAACAGCCAGAAGAAATACTGCAGATGCAGAAAATTAGCAATAAAACAGAAACAGTTCCTGTTTTCAATTGCACATGGTAAATATTAGTTCTCGTAAAACACAGTGGATAAGTAAGACTCATTATGGTCAGAACTATTTTGATTCAACTTTCACAATGACTCAAGTGCACTCCCCAACCCCTCCATCAAACGGACAGAAGTCGGAAGAGGGTCTGTACCTTGTAGAAAGGAATTTGAGAAAACTAAATTTACCACACTCTACATGACAAGGTAGGACGAGTCTACAGCAATATTTGAAATAACCATACAATATAATTCACTATTGCCGGTAACAGAGGATTCTGTCAATCGAACAAGATTTCAATTGAATTGATAAACTAAGAAATTAAGAGGCTTACAAAAAAGGCTGAACATTTGAGCACTCCTACGCAATAACTCCTAGCAGGTCGGTAACTGTTTAAGACAATGTGCAGGAAACTCAGCATTGTTCAGAAAGGAGAAAAGGTAATTGACCAGAGGAGGTCAAACTACAGCTTGTCCAAGTTTAAAAGCAATTCATTATTTTCAATTGCTCTCTTTCTGTGGTCAATAACACCTCATTGCTTTACACAAATATTGCAAAATAATAATTAGCTGAATATTTTCAACATTTAAAAAAAAAGGAAAAGGCTTATTATTTCTGAAAGTCTCAATTATTGCAACAATCCAAAGAATATCAAAGCAACTAGTCTTCATGCTATCTATCTGCTGCCCTGCATTTGTCTCATTTATTCTATACCTGGTATGTAAAAAAAACAAGGTTAATTAAATACAAACAGGCAGCTGCAATTACATTCTAATGATTGCATCTGAAAGAGAAATCATTGTTACTCCCAGCAACAGAACACTTTTAACTGCTGTTTTGACAATTTGAAAAATACATTTCAGCTGTAGGTTTAATTCTTCAGAACACTGATTCCTTCTAGACGTGTAACCCCTTCCTGTTGCCATCATGCCTTATTACAAATAAAACAGTAATTGCATGGATTTACATCAGTTAAGTCTATCTCACCACTTACCTCTCCCATAAAACTGAAATTTGGAGGTAGTGACACACAAGGTTTAAAACAAATTAGCAAAGTTTCCAACAGCACAGCAAGGGAAATTCCAGCAGTAGCCTTCATTCTCAGAGTCATAATACACTTCACTTTATCTTACTGATTTGCATTGGCAGTAGCAACCATCAAGGAAGCAAGCCCTCTGTTTGTTAGGAAAAGCTGAAGGGGACTGCAGCAGAAAGCCTGTGCAATATAAATGATGCCAATTTTAGATGCCTGTAGGCTTTTAACACTGCAGTAGTGGGAGGAACAGTAATATCAGCTTCTAAAAACTGCAAGGTAACCTTCCCACCCCCTTGCAAAGAGACACACCTCCCACAGTTTTAAACTGTCCCAATAGAAACACCTAGTCTACTTTCCAAAACAACAAAGAAAAAGAACAGGAATGGATAAGGGGAAACTGGGCAATTAATTCCCTTCAAAACAACTGGTTAAGAAGCAGCTAACTTCCTTGGGTCATATTTCATTTGCATTGCTCGAAATGTAAAAGAGAAAGTGGCAACAATACAAGTGAGATGGTGAGAGTGAGAGCATGTGATAGTCCTGAACTGACCCTGCTTTCAATAAATCTGAGGACACAAATGCATTCTGATGAATGTATCAAGACAAAACGATTTCATCCACACTCTTTATTGAGCTTCAGTAACACTGCCCAAACAATGGGGGAAAGGAAAGGGAGATTTGCATAAACAGATTTTTAAAGTTGATGCAATTTGTCAGGCAGTTCAATAATGCAAGGTCCAAAAGGTGAGAATTTACAACGTTCTAATTTCAGCGCAAAGACATTATTTTTCCGAAAGAGGGAGAGGGAGAAAAGGATAGAACTAACATGGTTCGGCTAAACTTCTTCATTAACAATCGACCCGCTCTGACGAGAGGTTACACCCGGTATGTACTCTCTCCAGATGGTGACAGACTCTGCTGAGTGCTTCCAGCAGTTCTAGTTTTCATTTTAAATTAAACCAACATTCCGCTTCTTTCAGAGGAATGCAACAGAAGTTCCAAAAGGATTAATAATTTAGATCGGGAAAAAAAAAGGAAGTAATAGCAATGTTCACCAATAAAAGTGGGACTTTGACTGAGATTCAGTTAGTGACCTGCAGGAATGAGAGCGGCAATAAAAATGGGGCATTCAATCTCTGATCTGAGATCACAACAGTAACTTGTAAAACTCGATTTATTATGCGTCGGCAACAGGATCACTGGCAAATGATCATTCCAGATTACATCTGATACCAGAAGAGAAAGGAGAAGTTGATGAACTAACGCATTTTATTCATAAAGTAACGACCAAAGCAAAGCTTTGTTATACGATTACCCCATTGTGCGAAGAATGCATTTGTCTAGCAAACAGTGAACCTGATTTGCAACATTTGTATATCTTTTATCACAATAAAAAATAAGGCAGGCAGGAGCCCAAGATATGCCACTGTGCCTGAACAAAAAAATGTGCCTTATCCTGAGCCAATAAAATCTGGCTGGGTCACTACTGGACAGCACTGCTTGGCCTGTCATCAGATTCCCATGTTATGTACCACACAGGGACGTTCTCCAACTGCACTCTGTAGTGCCTGCTTTATTTCCTCAACGGTGTAAATGCGTGCAAGCTGAACCACTCCGCATGGTGTTTTGCAGCAAATACTTTCCTTCTACATGCAGAGCAGACGGGTCACAGTGTTAATTGGTGTGCTATGCTGATTTGACTCCTGTCCTGCCATTTGGAACACGGTCCACCAGCTAACATCTTTTACAGCCCTCGAGTGCAACTACTGTAGCTATTTAAACGGTCGGTCTTCTGTTTAGTTGTTTGGTTGATTTCCTCTGGCTGTTTCTGTGATTCTACAAGAGGTTTGTGGGTATTTTCTGTAGTTATGTCAAGTTATAGAGGTGTAACAGGAAGGAGGTGTGTGGTGGGTGTTGAGATTTGGTGACTGCCGGCACAGTTCCGATGCCACCCCATAAGCAGAGTGCAGCATGACCAGTGGAATGAGTAGAGGACAGGTACAGCAGCAGAGTGAGATGGTGAAAGAGACGAGGGAGAGGCAGAAGGGAAGAGTTGGAAACAATGGATCTCGGTAGGAGGCCATGACTTTCCAGTATGCTCAGAAACAAATGACTGACTGAACCTCATTGAAAAGGAGAACAAGAGACGACTGCACTTCCAAAACGATGTCCTTGTTAAAATCCGCCACCTTCAGCAGTCACAACAGCATCCTCGGAGCAAACCAATGACTATGTGGTTGAGCAGCAACCCTGTGGTTTCCTCCCACATCCCATAGATGTGCTGACAGGGTAATTGGCAACTGTAAAATGAGGGTTGATGGACACGTGTGAGAGAGAATTCATTGGAAAAGTACAAGGAAGTGAAGGAGATGATGAATGGGACTGCTTTTCAGGAAGCTGACATTGAGCAGAAGGGGAAAGTGGCCTTCTTCTGTGTCATTATAAGGTAGAAATATGTGTTCCTCTCCTATAGGGCAAGAGCAGACGATTGCCACATTTTGAAAACAAGAGCCACTGTTGAGTGAGAAGGACACTGAAGCTCTCTGTTCAAAGAGGGCTCTGCACATTGTGTCTTATATTGGGGTGAGAAAGGATCTCACTTCCTTAACATCTGACGATGCATGAACATAGGGCATCCTCAAGATCTATATGACCAATGTCCAAGCTGCAGTTAAGATATCTTCAACCGCAACAAATGCTGCATTCAGCAATCCAATAGAGGCCGTGACAGGGCTTCACTCTTCCGAGATGTCTGACGCCTTTGGAGTGAACCATACTTATATGTCAGCAGCAGACATACAATGGAAGCTTTGCTGAGAAGTGAAATGTGTTGGAGCAGTCGAATGTTAATGTTACATTCATGTTTCTAAAGCCTGGGGTAGTCTGGAAGATCTCCGCAGACCTGGCCAGGACGGTTGCCAAGTTTTGTGATGGTCTGCTGCCTGCTACACAACTGTGGTGCCACGAGAGGATACTCTTGTATCCAGCTATATGGTGAGCAATTGAGGATTACAAGAACCAGCAAGAGGGAGGTAGTTCTCTGTGTGGTTAAGTCATGAAGAACTCCTTTCCCCAATGTAAGTTAATAATTTCTTAAGACATAGGAGCAAAGTTAGGCCATTTTGCCCATCGAGTCCGTTCCCCATTCAATAATGGCTGATCTATCTTTCCCTGTCAACCCCATTCTTCTGCCTTAACCCCATAAACATTGATGCCTTACTCAAGAACCTATCAATCTCCACTGTAAAAACATCAAAAGATTTGGCCTTCATGACCGTCTTTGCAATGAATAAATGCAGGTTCACCACCCTTTGGCTAAAGAAATTCCTCCTCATCTCTTTTCTTATGCCCCTGTCCCACTTAGGAAACCTGAACAAAAACCTCTGGAGACTTTGTGCCCCACCCAAGGTTTCCGTGTGGTTCCTGGAGGTTTTTGTCAGTCTCCCTACCTGCTTCCACTACCTGCAACCTCCAGCAACCACCTGCAACCTCCGGGAACTGCACGGAAACCTTGGGTGGGGCGCAAAGTCGCCCGAGGTTTCCGTTCAGGTTTCCTAAGTGGGACAGGGGCATAAAGGTACGTCCTTTTGTTCTGAGGCTATGCCCTCTGATCCTAGACTCTCCCACTAGTGGAAATATCCTCTTAACATCCATTCTATCTCAGCCTTGGTAGGCCTGTAGACATAAGGAACAGCAGATGCTGGAATCTTAAGTAAAACACAAAGTGCTGGAATAACTCGATGGGTCAGGCAGTGTAAAGATGAGTCATGAACACACTGTGTCTTTACTACTTTTATTGATATCACATAGCCGTTGCTGCCCTAGCTGTACGTGGTCTGTCACTGGAGCTAGAGAGGGATCAATGGGTGGGGAGGTTGCAATTATACTTCTGATATGGGGAGTGGTTAGTAGTGGTGAGGTCACTATATTAAAGGTACATGCACATGATCTACATCCTTCCCCTTGGAAACAAAGCAATACGGTAGGGACGGGGCGACCACGTCTCATGCGCTACGTGCCGGTAAACAAACAGTTAAACAAACAGGTGAGCAACCAGCTAAGCAAAATCACCATAGCGGACAGGCGGCTTAACCAGCCGGCCGGACCGGGTACGCAGCTCGCCATCTCCCCCCTCTGCAGGAAGAGCAGGAGCCGGAACTGGGGCGGGCGACCGAACCGGGGATCCTGGAGGAGAAGGAATCGGCGGAGGCAGAGGAGGGGACGCAGGCACAGCAGCGGTTGGACGGGCAGGGGAACGAGGGCTGCCAGGCGGAGAGCGGGGCTGGACGAGCTGAGATGGCAGGGAGCGAGGCATGCGTGGGGCGGCGGGCAGTGTAGCAGACAACGGAGGGGAGAAAGGGGCGGCAGGCGGTGGTGGGGGCTCGTTGACAAGCCGCAGATGTTGGCGGGACCGGCGGTAGATGGTACCGTCGTGGTCGACCAGGTAGGACCGCGGCGAACCAGCATCACCGACGACGGTGGCAAGTTTGGAGTGACCGGAGGGGGACTGCATCCGGACGACTTGGCCGGGGAATAGACGCGGCAGGGGACGGCAGGACTGGTCGTGGGAGCGCTATTGCACTGCGTGCTTGAGGGCAATGCGCTCCTGGACAGCAGCAGGCTGGAGAACAGAGGGCACGAGGGACTGCTGGGTCACAGGGAGTGGAGGTCTCGTTGTGCGAGCCATCAGCCGCTGAGCTGGCGAGCCCAAGGCAGTGTCGCGGGAGATGTTCCGAAGATTGAGGAGGAGCAGGTAAAAATCGGATTTGGACAGTCTGCAATGCTCCAGCAAGTCCTTAGCACTGCGGACAGCGTGCTCCGCCAGGCCGTTGCTTTGCGGGTACTCTGGACTGCTGGTGTAGTGTCGGAAGTTCCAGCTGGCAGCAAAACCCCGAAACTCGGCACTGGTGAACTGGCTGCCGTTGTCAGATTGGAGGCTCGCCGGGGATCCGAAAGTGGCGAAGTGGCGGCGCAGCTTCCCGATGACGGCCAAAGAGGTGAGGGCGTGCAGCTGGTCGACCTCAAATCAGCTGGAATAAGAGTCAACGAGGACCAGGAAGTGCTTGCCACGCCATTCGAAAATGTCAGTGGCGACTGCCATCCAGGGCAGTTCAGGGGCAGGCTGTTGCAGAAGCGGCTGACGTTGCTGATGGGGCACGGCACCGGCCGGCAAGGATGAACGGCTGTCTGGCCAGCCCTGCCGGATGACGTCGGCAAGCTGCTGCAGGGCAGGATCCTTGGCAGTGTTCTTGACCAGGGACTGCATCTGCTGTGAAGGCACAATGTTAACGTTAAGCACCATCAGGTCAGACGATTCGTATGGGTGGCGATCAGTGGACGATAGTGGTGCGCGGGACAGCGTGTCGGCCACGAACATGTCCTTGCCCTTGCGATACACAATTTTAAAAGTGAAGCGCTGTAGCTGCAGCATCATGCGCTGCAGCCGGGAAGAGGCAACGTGGATCGGCTTGTTTAGGATGGTGACCAACGGCTGGTGGTCGGTCTCGATCATGAAGTTGTTGCCCAGAATGTAGTCCTTGAACTTGGAGCAAGCAAATACCACGGCAAGCAGTTCCTTCTCAATCTGAGCGTAGCGCTGCTCGGCAGGGGTCATGGTGCGGGACGCATAGGAAACGGGCAGCTGCCGGCCATCGTGGAGCTGCAGGCAGGCGGCACCCAGACCAAATTTGGAAGCGTCGCAGGTGAGAACGATGGGACGCTGTTGATCGAAGAATTTGAGAGTGGGGGTACTGACTAGTCTAGACTTCAGGACGTCAAAGGCATGTTGGTGATGCGGGAACCAGGCCCAGGCAGTGTCCTTCTTGATGAGCTCCCTCAGGGGCGCACTCAGCTCGCTGAGGTCGGGGATAAATTTTCCCAGGTAGTTGACCATGCCCAGGAAACGCTGCAGGCTGGGCACGTCGGTGGGTGAGGACATCCCGGAGACAGCAGCCGTTTTTTGCGGGTCAGGCTTCAGTCCCGAGGCAGTAAAAACGTGGCCCACGTAAGTGACCTCCGGGACGCGGAAACGGCACTTCTTTGGGTTGAGCTTGAGGTTGATTTCACGGGCCCGATCTAGGACTTGACGGAGGTGGAGGTCGTGCTCAGCCACGTCCTTACCGTAGACCAGAATGTCGTCAACGATGATAGCACACGGCAGACCGGCAAACAGCTGCTCCATGGTTCGCTGGAATACCTCGCTGGCAGAGTTAATCCCGAATGGCATGCGGAGAAATCGGAACCTTCCGAAAGGCGTGCTGAAGGTCGTCAGGTAGGAGGATCGCTCGTCCAGCGGTATCTGCCAGAAAGAGCTCTTGGCATCGAGGACCGAAAAAACAGTGGCCGGACCAACCTGTGCAGCGACGTCCTCCACTGTTCGCATTGGGTAGTGCGGGCGTTTGATGGCCAGGTTCAGGTCCTTGGTGTTGATGCAAATGCGAATTTCAGTTTTGTCTTTTTTTGCGGCAACAACCATGGTGGAGACCCACCGGGTGGGATCGCTCACATCTTTCAGTATGCCCATGGTGACCATGTTGAGCAGCGTAGATTTCACCTTGTCTTTCATGGCGAAGGAGATGCGGTGCGGCAATCTTGTAGTATAATTGTATAATAGTATAATTTCAACCTCCCCACCCATTGATCCCACTTCTGACACCATGTAAAGATGAGTCATGAACACACTGTGTCTTTACTACTTTTATTGATATCACATAACCGTTGCTGCCCTAGCTGTACGTGGTCTGTCACCGGAGCTAGAGAGGGATCAATGGGTGGGGAGGTTGCAATTATACTTCTGATATGGGGAGTGGTTAGTAGTGGTGAGGTCACTATATTAAAGGTACATGCACATGATCTACAGGCAGCATCTCTGGAGGCCAAGGATAGGCTGTGCTTCGGGTCAAGACCTTGCTTTACACAGATTAATTGGACCTAAAGATAGGTCCCAACTTGAAATATTGACTATCCATGTCCTCCAGAGATGCTGATTAATCCAATGAGTTACTTCAGCACTTTGTGTTTTAATCCTTCCCTCAATGTAAACTATTAGTTACTAAACACCAAACCAATTTATAAAGTAAGCCAAATAGTTTATAAATCTTTCAAATCATCCATGGAATGTGCTTTTCCTTATCCTACCGCGCTTACGCAATGGCCCCACTGCGTGAGGATGGTTTTGAGCAGCTCTGGCCTCAGCTGCAGACTATATCATTTGACATGAACTCATTTTGCCCAGACTGACCGGAACAAAACAGGTAAAACTGTCATTCCCCTGGAGGACTGCTTCAAACATCCTAGTGATCTATTGTTGGGCAGATTACTGGTCTGTTGTGAGACCAGTCAAGTATTTGTATGCACTGCAGTCCACAGCCACTATTTTGCGCATACATGGCAACATGATAACCTTGCATAACAGTGGAATGAAGCTTGCCTGTGACACTCTGACTTTGGCCAAACACCATTTGTGCTGCAATGGACATGTCTGTTGATGACATTGGAAAGGACGGGGTCCAGGCTCTGCACAAAGAAGGGTCTCGACCAGAAACGTCACCCCCATCCTTTCTCTCCTGTGATGCTACCTGACCAGCTGAGTTACTGCAGCATTTTATGTCTCTTTGGTATATACCAGCATCTCCAGTTCCTTTACACACATCTTTAAAACTATCCTCTGAATTTTCCTTTGGTTTGGAGTCAAGTGATGGTGTTTATTCCACTGTACTATCCTCAAGTTGTTCCTCTGCTGCTTGGCTAGATTGCTGGTGGTAGCGAATGGAGAAGTGTCAAAGCTAATGTTGGCGGCGCCTCTGACCTTGACACAGAAGGCCATTTAGCCAAAAAGGCCCTTGCAGGCTACCAGCGAAGACATCAAATCAAACCCCTTTGCATCTCCTTAATTAACTTGTACAAGGTTTCAACTTATTCTCTCAAGTCCAACTTATCCACAAGTTGCCCTCTAACTCTCTTTCATTTCCCACTGTTCAAGGGAAAAGCTATGAGGCAATTAACCTACCAGCATATCGTACACCACTCACGTAAAGTCACTGAACTTCTTACTGCATTGCATCTAAATCTTTGGGCCTCAACTCCAGGAACCGATGCCCAGAGTTATCTGCTCCATCAACGTCTGGAGGGTATTCGGCAGATTGTAAGACATGGCCCTTTCTCTTTTCCTTTCCACCACCTTCAACAAGGCCTCTCTTGAGGTATCTGTACACGGTGCAGCTCCCTCTTTCTCAGGTCTCCCCCTCCGTCAGTTTCCGAGGACAGCTTTGGATTTCGATTTCTGCCAGGACCTGCTCCAACAAAAGTGCATGTCCACCTTAAAAGTTACAGGCTAACTGAGCAATGTATCTGCCCCTAACTACACCGAGTCACAATTGGCTCCCTGCTGGGCCTTCCAGCAAATCAAGCGTAAAGTTGGCATTGGCTGGGCATTGAGGTATTTAAATAAATCTTGTTTTGGGAGGTAATGTTCTATACTTGACTATAGCTCTCCAACACTAATTATCCCAAAATGACACCAGAATTAACCTGACAAGAACAAATAACGTATTCAATTATATCCTTCCAGCCCCTTTGACTGATTGAGGGGCGGGATTTTGACATTTTAAATATGATTTCTGCAAGTCAACAAGTGTTTTTTCCTTCTCCTCCTCCAATGGCCAGAGCTGTGGACGAGCCTGTCATCACTTCAACACTGTCGTCTTTGGAATCAAAATACTATTGGTTACAAGGGCTGTCTGTGCCAGGGGCTTGTCAGTCATTGCAGTGTCAGTGTGATTTATGCTCCCAGGCACATTTTATAGGTGGTCAGTAAATGTACTCTGGGGAATGTCAAGTATACTGACCTGCTTTCATTGCAAAAATAACATGATGTAACATTTAAACAGCAGACATGTCAATGGTGTCACAATACCAGAGGACTTTGTGAGAAAGAAAGTGTGATATTGCAACTTTAAAAATCATGGCAATTATTAAAGAATTAGTCTGAACACTCTACCTTAAACCTGTATGGTCTGAAGAAGGAGCTCGACCCGAAATCTCTGGAATTCTCTGCCACAGAAGGTAGTTGAGGCCAGTTCATTGGCTATATTTAAGAGGGAGTTAGATGTGGCCCTTGTGGCTAAAGGTATCAGGGGGTATGGAGAGAAGGCCGGTACAGGATACTGAGTTGGATGATCAGCCATGATCATATTGAATGATATGGCTCGAAGGGCCAATTGGCCGACTCATGCACCTATTTTCTATGTTTCTATGAAACGTCACCCATTCCTTCTGTCCAGAGATGCTGCCTGTCCCGCTGAGTTACTCCAGCTTTTTGTGTCTATCTTTGGTTTTATACACTTTGGATTGTCACAGTGTGGTGAAGAGAGCAAAAAACAAAGTGATGCAAGAACAAAGCGGGTTAGGCAGCATCCGTGGAGGGAAATGGACATGTTTTGGGTCGGGACCCTTCTTCAGACTGAGTGGGGGAGAGAGATAAAAGAGGCAGCAGGCTGTCCTCTTAGTTTAAGCTGGGTTAATGACCATTCAAGGTTTTGTCCAATGTGGACAGCAAATAAAATTGGGCATATCAACGATGATTCAAGACAATAACAGTTGGATCATTCTGATAGAAATGTCACAATCACAGGCTCAACCCGAATTAGTGCTTTGTCACAGAAGAGCATTGTAAGAAATGGTGTATGTGACACTATTAATGAAGATTTATATTTCTGCTTAACATAACTTATATTGGGTCTGCCGGGTACATTCTTGAAATTGCTGCCTGGCATTTCAAAGGCAGAACTGTACTTATGTACAAACTCTTATAATTCCCTGTTTTTGCCAGTATTACTAACATCTGGATAGGCCAGTAATTAGAGCTTCTCTTTCTGCTACATTTGCCATTCACCACATGCTCACTGTTAAATTATCTTTGTGTATGTCATTCCTATTTAGCAATCTGTAGACTGCAGCAACTTTACCACACAGCTCTTTGGTGAAATCATCCAGTTTTCCCACGTAAGAATAACTCCGTTTATCTCTAGAATCGTTAGTTGTTTTAGCCACTGTCAAAATATGATTGGCTTCTTGAATCATAAGCCATGTGTTCGCAATTCACGGTTGCTCCAAGTTCCAGTAAGGCAGGGGTAGAAATTGTAGAATAATATTTTCTCTTGATAATAGATGATAAATGATTAATCAACAAAATGATGCCACTAGTGAATGCTCAATGATTTCTTCACGATTAGTGAAAAAAGCATTCATTGGTTCAAGCTCAGATTTCTCCGAGAACCCTGTTTATTTCAGTTCCTGGTTATATCCATTTAGAACCTCATTTGATTTTGCCACTGCATTTTACCAAGTAATGAATGTGTCTGGAGTATTTAATGATAAATTGTGAATGTTCCAAGCTCTTCATACTTTAAGACTGATTCATTGTTGCTTAGTTACATAGATTCTCTGTTGAAACCTGTTGCTTGGCTGGGTTAAACCATCATGGTAGTAACAATAGTCTGAGGAAGGGTTCAAACCCAAAACTTCACCTATTCCTTTTAGAAACATAGAAACATAGAAAATAGGTGCAGGAGTAGGTCATTCGGCCCTTCGAGCATGCACCGCCATTTGATATGATCATGGCTGATCATCCAACTCAGTATCCCATCCCTGCCTTCTCTCCAAACCCCCTGATCCCTTTAGCCATAAGGGCCACATCTAACTCCCTCTTAAATATAGCCAATGAACTGGCCTCAACTACCTTCTGTGGCAGAGATGCCACCTGCCCCGCTGAGTAACACCCAATGGAGTGACTTGATTCTTGATTAGTACAGGTCTCAGAGGTTATGGGGAGAAGGCAGGAGAATGGGGTTTAGGAGGGAGAGATAGATCAGCCATGATTGAATGGCAGAGTAGGCTTGACAGGCCGAATGGCCTAATTCTACTCCTATTCCTTATGACTGCCAAGCTGGAGGTGCAAACTCCTTAGTATTGCAATGATGTGATTCGGTGATCAAGTCTTGCTGGGAACATTTAGTCATTATTTAAAAGACAAAAGGTACATTGTAAAAATGGCTGTTATTATGAACCTGATCATAATGCCTGAGTGACAAAGGAAGTCAGGCCACAAATACATTATTGTGGTGTGTTTGAGTGAGAGAGGCAACAATAAAGCCTCTACCCTCTGCGGGTAGCTATAGACCAAGTACTAAATGGTTGTATTGCTGATATTCTGAGCTATGTGACATGTCCAGGTTGTAAGGAGCAGAGGAAGGGGCTTGGGCTAAGTTGTTTGTGTTACAAGTTGAACTTGAGTACAGTTAAACCCAAATCCAGAAACTGCTCTAACAGACATTTCAGTCATTTATTTTGGTAAGTATCAAGATCAGTCTCTGAAAGTTTTTCTTGCACTGTAGATGTGGCATTTGTCCAATAGCTAAGATTTTCTCATTATCCATTCTAATGCATTTACCGGTGATGATTTCACCAAGAAATGACAGCTCGATGACTTGAAACACATATTTGCCTTTATTAAAGTTTTGGCTTGTCTCTTCCAGTAATTTCAAATATCTTTTGAAGTATGTCGTCGTGTTCCTCCTTGGATGAATCCAATACTATTGTGCCAGGCACTGGTGTCAACACCTTCAACTTGTTCATATATAATATGAGTGTTTTTCTACAGCTGAAGCAATGCCAAGGGAAAGTTGTAAGAATCGATACCTCCCATAAGGAATATTGTACTTGCATAACTTGGAACTTGGCTATCCGATTGCAGTTGCGAGAAACATTGGATGCAACTTGCATGTTAAAATATTATACTTTGGCAAACAGAGCCAAAAAATGTTTTCATGAGTTGGAGTCTTGTTGTCCCATTTACAATTTTGGAATAGTGCAATCTCATTCTTTTCTTCAACAATTATTAAGCTAGCATTCCATGGTTTTGCTTTTCTTTATGGGGTGGGAGATTGCAACCTTCACGTGGTCCACCCTGTTGCGACGAATACAATCGACATGGTGTGCACAATCAAATAGAACAAGTTGTCCTACAACTTTAGGCTGTTGCACACCATACGCAAGAAGAAGAAGATTTTCTTTATGGCCCCTTCATTCCATCATTTCAATTTTTAATTAGATCTGCAGTACAATCGATTTTTTCTGTAGGAATGAATTACTGTGCACTTGTTGAACAAACAGCTCACTCTTTGAAACAAGTTCATGTATTCACAGTTTCAGTCTGAGTCTTCTTTCACAGCTTTCTTTATCACCTTTTCCGCTTCAAATAACATTAATGCTGAAAGTGGTGCAATAGACAATTAACAAAATAAATAGGGAATTTTATGTCAGCCAATGACTATAAACATAGTATAAAATCCATTTGGGTCTTAAATGCCTTTTTGATAAGGAAATCGTAGATGAGGAAGTCTGATTTCCGACACACAGTTAACAATATAACATAGAATCAGCCATAGAGTCTTTGGCCCAACTCATCCATGCCAATCAAACTCCATCTAAACTGGTCACACTTCCATGTGTTTGATGCATTTTTGAGGTTTTGACCTTTAACTGACCAGTAAAATACTTTGACATCTTCATAGTCATAGGTTCATATATTTCAACTAATATTGCGGATTCCTTAATCACCACCAGTAAGTAGATCCTGGCAGGATAGATCCACAGATTGTACAGTTATCAATAAATGGTCCTGGAAGTCATCAACATTGACTTTCCATCCCATTGCATAAATTACATCTGGATATGGAAAATCTTTTCAGATCACTGTCCATCACTAATGATTTTACTTCGGAGTCACGTGAGTGACTACGTGAAGAACCCCGCCAGGACGCATGCGTGTCATATCGCTTTCACGCTTGCGAAACGACAGGCGGGGTGGAGCGTTCCCCCGCAGTGGTAAGTTTGAAACCGCGACCTGCAGGTAAGTGATTTACTCTGCGGTAATGTTTGTCCCCGCACTGTTTTTACACAGGGGGGGGGGAAGCTGGACAAAATAGTGTCCACAAGTGCTGTGAGTGAAGCTGGCTGGGGAGGACCGCGAAGTTGCGGGAGCCAGCACCAGCTGAAGGCACAAGCCCCGTAAGGGATCAGCTGTGCCGACTTTTGGTCCCGCGCCAGCCAGAACACCACGGCCGGGTGGGAGACTATTCAGAATGGGGCCGTCGACTTTGACAAGTCAAAAACGGCAGTAGGCGGGGTGGAACGACGTTCCCCCATAGCGACAATTTAAACCAGGACCTGCAGGTAAGAATACTCTGCGGTCTTTTTGTGTTTCCCCATGCTGATTACAGGTAGGGAGCATGGAAAGGTCGAAGAAACCGACGAGGGCTGCGGCAAAGCTGGTGGGCCAGCAGCGGCCAGCGGCACTTGAATCACCTATAATGGGATCAGCTGTGCCCGATGTCGCCTCCGCACCGGCCAGATCCACTCCGCGGCCGGGCAGGTAAGGCAAATCAAAAAACCATCAAAGTCGTGGACTCAGATGAGTCCGACTTTGAGCAGCCGCGGGCGGCCAGCGACCGTGAGCGCTGGAGCCGGATGGAGCGGTGTGTGGAGCATTTGCTCCAACGTGACAGGCTCCGGGAGATGGAGTCGAGTCACTGTGGGCTCTATGTAAAACCCACAGCAGCACCTCTTGTAGGGCTGCACAGTGCTTCTCCCTCGTCAGAGGGGAGTACTGGGGGTCAGTTCTGGGCTGATCCTGAAGAGGGGTTTGCAGAACAGAAATCAAGTGTGCAGGGGGTGCAGGAATGTGAAAATCTACTGGACATGGTGTCCAACTTCATACAGCCAGACCAGACTGGCCAAAACCTGGAGGACACCTGATATCCCTGAATGTTCCTGTAATAAATAATTGTATATGGAAATTCCTAAACAGCGGGGATAACAGCTTTCACCCGCACAGTGGATGAGAAGGACATGTCGCAGGACCAACAGGATGCACTGGCGCTGCTTTGCAACACACGGCCACAGACAGCACCCTTACTCACCCACCAGTAGAACAAGACCAACTGGTGAAAGCTCGAAGGTCCGGTACACCAAACATGAGGCTTTCTTAGGCCATGGCCCAGGCCGGCCTTCTTGGAAGATACGCAAACCTCCAACATCAACCTAACCACAAACCCAGACACCACCGCCTCAACATCAACGAAGGATTTACAAAAAGAAGTAAACCTGCCACTGGTAACTATGGAGGTAGGTGGGTCTGGTTCCCTACAAATTGCAGGGAGCATGGAGGTTGGGGGGAGATTACTCTCCTTTCTGGATGCATGGAGTATGTTAACTACCGATACTTATATTTTAAGCAGTATCCAGGGATATACAATAAAATTATACACTAGTACAGCCCTCCAGTTCAAAATATACCAAACCGAATGTTCGTACTTTCCGGTAAAGAAAAATCAGAAGCGCATGCTGAACTGGAGCGGCCTTACGCAAAAGGGGTAATTGAAAAATCCCAACACGAACCGCTAGAATTCGTGTCCAATATCTTTACCAAAAACAAAAAAGATGGTGGTTGTCGCATCATCATAGATCTGACCAAATTGAATACATTTGTACCATATATTCATTTTAAAATGGAAACCTTTGTTACTGCTAAACAATTGATTTCCAAAGGTTACGTCATGGCTAGCATTGATTAAACAATGCTTACTATTCAGTGCCTATACGAGGTGACCACAGATGTTACTTAAAATTCAACTGGATGGGACAGCTCTGGCAGTATAGAGCGCTGCCAAATGAGTTAACATCAGCCCCCAGGCTGTTCACTAAAATTTTGAAACCAGCCCTAGCGTTTCTACAGAAACGAAAACACATGGTCATGGCATATCTAGATGACATACTTATTGTGGGCAAAACTTTGGAATTGGCCAAACAAACTGTAACAGCCACAAAACAGTTATTTGAAAAACTGAGGTTTATTATCCATCCAGTTAAATCTAAATTAACGCGTTCCACTACTATGGACTATTTGGGGTTCACCATTGACTCAGTTCACATGTTGGTGACTTTGCCAAAGGGAAAGGCTATAGACTTAATAGAGGCTTGCAATAACCTCATTGACATCAGTAGCCGTTCATCAGATTGGTAGCAAAAGTAATTGGCAAAATGGTGGCTGCTTTTCCAGCCACACAATTTGGACCTTTACATTACCAAAATTTACAGAGAGCAAAAATACAAGCACTCAAAATCAATGCTGGTCATTTTGACAGACCAATGAAGCTACCAATCAAAGCTATAATGGAACTAAAATAGTGGATAGATAACATTTGGCTTTGTTTCAATCCAATCATTATCAGCAACCCTTCTATGGTACTACAAACTGATGCCAGTGCGCTTGGTTTGGCTGCCACCAATTCCATCTCCAGCTGTGGAGGTAGATGGACTGCTCAGGAGGCATCATTATTACTAACACTGGGCATAAACTACCTGGAAATGTTGGGTGCATTCCATGGCCTAAAGTCATATTGTACTTGTAACGGGTATAGCTTGGACCCAATTGCAGCACAGAATCAGGCAGGTATAATTGGTAATGAACTTTATTACGATACTGTAACACAGAGTAGTAACACAGGAATGGGTACACCGTACTCACACAGAGGCTCAAGATTGAGTGAAGGTTCCAAAGAGGGGCAGGCAGGAGACGTAGTCGGGGTAGCGGAAGGTCCGGTAACCAGGAGATCCAACACACGATGCAAACAAACCAGCGAAGGACAGATGAAAGGAGAGTCGAAGCCAGGCAGGAAGTCGAGGAGCCGTTGCAGGGATACACCAAACAGCCCAGGAGAGAGGCAGACAAAAAACCAGGAGGTACGGGACGAAGGCCGTGGTCGGGGACAGAAGGCTGAGGTGCTATCCGGGAAGACGACAGGACGGAATGGTCAGGGGCAGGCAGGTTCGAATCCGTGTAGGCAGTTGGGAAATCGCTGGAGAGTCTTGCATGAATGCTGAGATCAATCTGGCACTGTGTGAACGGTGAGGAGAGTCTATATACCGGGTTAATAGGTGATCAGAGGCAACTGAGTGCAGCAGGTGAGGAGAGTTGGGCTGATGAGAGGGGAGTGGCAGGCAGGCGAGGAGAAGGAGGGACCTGTGGAAAAGTAATGGGAGGTGAAGTGGATGAGAATGAGGAGAGGGCAGACTGTGACAGTACTGGGTCATATCACCAGCATGTTAGACTCCAGATTGACAATACCACCGTGGTAGCATATATCAACCACATGGGTGGAAACAAATCGACATCATGTGACAATCTGGCTAATACAATTTGGCAGTGGTGTATCCAGAGAGATATTTGTATATCAGCTACTTACCTACCAGGTAAACTAAATTTAGTGGCAGACACCAGGTCACGCAAATTTAATGAAAACACCGAATGGATGTTGAATAAAAAGTATTTGCTGATATTACAGCACGATATGGAACACCAGATATCGATCTATTCGCATCCAGGCTTAATCACCAGTTATCAAACTATGTTTCGTGGGAACCAGACCCTGGGGCAGCGGCGACAGATGCATTTTCGCTGCATTGGTGGGGGGGGGGGGATTGTTTATTTATGCATTCCCTCCTTTCTGCCTCATCAGTCGGGTATTAAGGAAAATACAGCAAGACTCTGCATCTGGTATTTTGGTAGTACCCGATTGGCCTACTCAACCATGGTTCCCAGTGATACTGAACATGGTATTAGAACCATGTATCACCATCCCGAATAGACCAGACTTATTGGTTCATCCCGTAACAAGGGATAGCCACCCATGCCATAACTATTTGAATTTATTAATTTGTAGAGTTTAAAAATACCACTACTACAGCTGGGACTGACGGACCGAACAGTGAACATGATTTCGGCGGGCCACAGACAGTCCACCAAAAAACAGTATCTGGTCTATATCAGGAAGTGGGAGATGTATTGTCACAAAAACAGCATCACCTACAGAGATATGAACATCCCGTCTGTTCTGGAATACCTGGCAGGCCTCCATTATGATGAGGGGCTCAATTATAGTGCCATCAACTGCGCCAGAAGTGTCCTATCAACTTATCTATGGCAAGGAACAGAGCGTCACTCTGTTGGAACTCACCCACTGGTAACAAAACTTATGAGGGGAATTTTTAATATCAATCCCCCAAGAACCAGGTACTCCCAAATATGGGATGTGAGTATTGTCCTGAAGATGCTCAGGAATTGGTCTCCAGCAACAGCTCTGTCTCTACATAGACTGACATTAAAAACAGTCATGCTAATGGCATTGGTCACGGCACAAAGGGTACAGTCATTACATAAATTAAGACTGGACACATGACTTCTTCATCTGAAAATATTACGTTTCATATTTATGAATTAGTAAAGCAGAACAGACAGGGATCAGCAGGCCTCAATATAGAATTTAGGTCTTACCCAACAGATGATCGTCTCTGTATAGTAAGACATTTGTCGTTATACATGGAGAACACGAAAATCATCAGAGGCAATGAGAAGGCACTTTTAGTCAGCCATAAGCAACCACACAAAAGAATGACGGTCCAGACCATCTCAAGATGGCTGAAACAGGTTCTAATACAGGCTGGGATGGATACTAATATTTTAAAATCTCATTCCACCAGGGCTGCAGCTACATCGGCCGCTATGCAGTTGGATGTACCAATGGACCAAATCCTCAAGGCAGCAGGATGGTCAGGGGAAAAACATTCCAACTATTTTATCATAAACCAGTCATTAAACCTGGAACATTTGCAGAAACAATTTAAGTTCTGTAATTTAATTACCCCATAAATAGGGGCTATAATTTGTGTTAATCAATTCATGGATTTCAATGTCGGATTCATGTCTAAAATATGTTGACACAATTCCTCCTACAGTCATTAAGGCAGATGTGATGCATGGACTCGTTTCCACGGCATGAAATCATAGAGCTTTGAAATCTTCACGTAGTCACTCACGTGACTCCGAAGTGAAATAGTAAGATTAAACGAGAGCTTACCAGTTCGAAGTTTGATCGTTATTTTATGAGGAGTACGTTGAGGGAATACGTGCCCTCCGCTCCCACCCGTGATCATATACTCAACTGGTATTTCTTCTCTAATCTTACTATGTTTAAGTCATTACAGTTATCTGTGATTTCACACCGCTGCTTTGAAGAATGACACGCATGCGTCCTGGCGGGTTCTTCACGTATTCCCTCAACGTACTCCTCATAAAATAACGATCAAACTTCGAACTGGTAAGTTCTCGTTTAATCTTACTATTAAACACTGCTTCACATAGAACATCATGAGGAATAACAGGAGAATGTTTAACCACCTACCCTCAACATTTATTTAGGATTAGGATGTCTGAAGTCAGACTTCCTTATCTAAGATTTCCTTGTTAAAAAGGCATTTATGACCCAAAAGGATTATTCCTTGAAGAAGCATTAAAGTTGGCAAGGGCGGAGAAGATTGATTGAACTGCGAGTCGTGTACAAATGTGTTACCGTACCATTGCTGAATCTTGAATGTCTGCTGTGGGTGGTCAGAAAACCAGCAGGGGCAAAGCCTATGACTCTGGTATCAAGAGCCTTGTAAAAATTGAATTAAATGGGAATCGAGGGAAAATTCTCCACTGACTGGAGCCATACCCTGTGTAAATGAACAAAATGTGGTTGATAAAGACTAGTCATCTCAGCTGCCTAACAATGTTATAGAATCCTAGTCACTAGATTCATAATCACATGGAAACAGGCCCTTTGGCCCAACTTGCACACTGACATGTCCCGTCTACACTAGTTCAACCTGCTTGCGTTTGGCCCATATCCCTCTAAACCTCTCCTATCAATGTACCTGTTTAAATGTTTCTTAGTTATTCCAAAGTACTTGCGTCAACTACCTCTTCCAGCAGCTCGTTCCATACACCCTATGTGTAAAAAATGTGGCCTCACCAACGTCTTCTCTAGCTGCAATATGACCTCCCAACTTCTATACTCAATATTCTGACTGAGGAATTCCTTAGGGCATTGTCTTGGACTGAACCATCATTAGTTGCTTCATCAATGCCAGCTGCATCAATGATCAGGTTCAACCAATCAGTGTCCAACAATTTCCTTTTTGGAATTGCTGAGTCTTTTATCGCTGAGTCTCCCTCGACAGTGGTCGGTGAGTGGTAGAATATGAGGGGTGGGGGCTAGAAGGAGGTAATGAGAATGCGAGAGAACGAGAATGGGATTAATGTAGGATTAGTATAAATGGTGATTGGTATAAATAGTTGGTGCGGTCTCCGAAGGCCGAAGGGCCTGTTTCTGTGATGTGTGTCTCTAAGACTCGAAGCTTTACCTGGACCAGGCTACAAGAACAAGTTGGAGGTGGGTTATCCTGTGGGTCAGCTCATAAATTCCCTGTGCTTTTTCATCATTTACAAATCATAAGTGTCTGGCCAGTTACAGCTCTATCTTTTAAGAGCGTGCACAGCAACCAGGATAAAAGTGTCGAATTGGCTGATGTCTCATTCACCATCCAGGGCAACATTCCTTCCATTACTAATAAGCCTTGGAGTGACCTGTGAGGGTTGCTACAAAATTCTGCATCAATTCTCAATTCTGGTACAGGATAGAAACATAGAAACAAGGTGCAGGAGTAGGCCATTCGGCCCTTCGAGCCTGCATCGCCATTCGATATAATCATGGCTGATCATCCAACTCAGTATCCCATCCCTGCCTTCTCTCCATACCGCCTGATCCCTTTAGCCACAAGGATCTGTTGCGTGTCCAGTTTTCACTCTCTCTGCTATGTATTTGAATGTAATTCTGAAGACATACCATGAGAATGTTTTTTCAAGGGTGTTTGAGGTGTCTCAGATGTTCATGGGAATGGAATTGAGGAATGTGGAGAGGAGTTCAGTGTGTGTGAGGTGTCTCAGATGCGTGTGAGAAGTAGTTCTCAGAGGGGCCTCGTGAGAAGTCACCTCTCCAGTTTGACTGAAGATTGTGTGTCCTCTTGACCCAATCAACCCCACCAAGAAGGAGTCCCCAAAGAGATTCTGCCTGTAAAACGCCTATGTTACTACCTAGCATTTTTCCTCCTTTTTATTATGTAATAGAATATGTGTGTTATGATTGGCTTTATAATTTGTTTGGTTATTTTGTTGTTTGTCTTTTGCACAAAAGTCCACGAGCATTGCCACTTTCATTTCACTGCACATCTCGTGTGTGTATGTGACAAATAAACTTGACTTGACTTGACTTGACTTGGCTTCAGTACAGACCTTCTACAAAATGCAATGCAACAGCTTCATAGTCCTTATGATCTTTTTCCCACATAGAAGAACAGGTGCAGCCGACAAATTCTTATCCATGTCTAACATTTTCCTCTCTTGCTGAATATTGCAGTTCCTAATATCATCACTGGGCTAAAATCATGGAAACTAACTAACAATGCCCTTTTCTCTCTACTACCAATGGGCAGGAGGTACAGAAGTCTGAAATCCCACACTACCAGCTTCAGGAGCAGCTACTTCCCTATGACTACCAAGTTCTTGAACCAATTTGAAGACCCTAATCCTACCTCAACAACAGAACACAATGGTCCACCTCTTGTTATGCCATGGACTTGTTTTTTTTTCAAATTGTGTTTTGCACTAATCTTTGTTATTTTTGCACAGCCTTCTTTCTTTTAGAAATGTTCTGTGTAATTTGTATATAATGTTTTTGTGTGTTTCTCTAAGTCTATGTGCCTGTGATGCTGGTATGCGGTAAGCAAGATTTTCATTGTACTTGTATTTCATGTTTGTGCATATGACAATAAACTTGACTTGACATGAGCTAACAGTACACTGACACAGTTGGCACAACTATGTATGGTCAGAAGAGGCACCATAACTTCACAAGGGAAATTAGGGATAGCACATGGAAGCATAAATTAGGGATAGCATAAGAAATTATAGGGTCCAGTCCTCAGCGGGTCAGTCCTCAACACAGCGGGTCAGTCCTCAACACCCCTCTAAAGTGCCTGGGGAAGCTTTGCAAGTGATGTCTTCTGAAATATTACCCAGCATATGTTGGTTAAGCATTCACATTCTTTGAGCAAGGGGCGGCACAGTGGCACAGCAGTAGAGTTGCTGCTTACAGCGCCAGAAACCCGGGTTTGATGCTGACTAGAGGTGCTGTCTGTATGGAGTTTGTACGTTCTCCCTGTGCGTTCAGGTGCTCTGGTTTCCTCCCACAATCCAAAGACATACAGGGAGGAGGGTGTCCCCCTCCCATTCTAATTGTGCAATATGGTGCATACAGCAGCAAGTCTTTTAACTTACACTTGAATACAATATATATGCTTTAAATTGGGTTGGAGCGTTTTTGAAAGGGGGGAGGCTGTGCGATCACTGATCACTGGCCTTGGGGGTACCCGGTGAGGGAGTGGAACAACCGAGTGGGGAGAGGGTGTGGAAGAAGGGTGTCCCCCCTCCAAGTGTAGGAACTTTTTGAAATTTGATGTATTAAAATCATGTTTTAGTGCATTGTAGAAATATGATTTCAATGTTTTTTGTATGAAGTATTTTTAAGAGGGAACTTTTTAAGGGGTAACATTTATCCACACAAAGGGTGATGGGTGTATGGAACAAGCTGCCAGAGGAGGTAGTTGAGGCATGAACCATCCCAACATTTAAAAAAAAGTTAAACTGATACATGGATAGGACAGGTTTGGAGGTATGGACCAAAAGCAGGTGGCGTAGCTGGGACATGTTGGCGGGTGTGGGCAAGTTGCGCTGAAGGGCCTGTTTTCACACTGTATCACTCTATGACTACATCATACCTCCACCATGCATGAATGCTTCAAAAATCAAGTGATCGAGTTTTATTGCCATATACTCAAGCATAGAAACATAGAAAATAGGTGCAGGAATAGGCCATCGGCCCTTTGAGCCAGCACTGCCATTCAATATGATCATGGCTATTCATCTAAAATCAGTACCTCTTTCCTGTTTTTTCCCCATATCCCTTGATGTTGTTAGCCCCAAGAACTAAATGTAACTCTCTCTTGAAAACATCCAGTGAATTGCAGGCCCGTACGAAGCTTTTCAAAAAGGGGGGTGGCATGACAGGATTTCAAAAAACTTGATGTGAAATAGTGTGTGCGCTGCACACATCACGAGCACGAAGCGTGAAGTCCCTCGATGCCGGGGTCCAGGGCCCGCAAAGGTCCCTGGAAGCTCAGGGGTTTTAGATGCTCTCTGATCTATTCTGAGCCTTGTTTTGGAGCATTTTTGCACCAAATTTATCACCAATATTTCAGAAATTAACAGGAATCTGAGGTAGCTTTTTCACACAAAGGGTGCTGGGTGTATGTAACGAGCTGCCAGAGGAGGTAGTTAAGACTGGGACTATCCTAATGTTTAAGAGACATTTGGACACGTACATGGATAGGACAGATTTAGATGGATATGGGCCAAACGCGTGTGAGTGGGACTAGTGTAGATGGAACATGTCGGTCTGTGTGGGCAAGTTGGGCTGAAGGGCCTGTTTCCACACTGCATCATTCTATGACTAAAAAGTGAAGAAAAAAATGCATGTAGATAAGTAGAGCAGATGTGAAAGAGGAGTGAAATGTAAAGGCAGAGAGAGGTTTATGGGTGGAAAGGAACATAGGAAAGGAGGGGGAGAGTGGGCTTGGGCAGATGGGTGAAGGGAAAATAGACACAAAGTGCTGGAGTAACTCAGCGGGTCAGGCAGCATCTGCGGAGAATATGAATAGGCGACGTTTCACAGAATGCTGGAGTAACTCAGCGAGTCAGGCAGCATCTGTGGAGAACATGGATAGGTGACATATCACAGAATGCTGGAGTAACTCAGTGAGTCAGGCAGCATCTCTGGAGAAAAGGTATCTCTGGAGAAAAGGTATAGATTATAGTTCGGGTCAAGACCGTTCTTCAGTAATATTCATGATGTGACATGCATAGACATTCCTGAATGTTACCCAAACCATCGTGAGCTACTTTGTTACGGTGCTTGCCCTCTCCTATAACGTCTCTGCTGCCTTGGGTGATGCAGGACAGGACACAAGCTTTGGGACATGGTGTGAAGCTGTTGCCGTCTGTCCCAGCCTGGTAAAAACCTGGATGGAGTGGATTTGGAGAGGATGTTTCCACTAGTGGGAGAGTCTAGGACCAGTGGCCACAGCCTCAGAATTAAAAGATATTCCTTTAGGAAGGAGATGAGCAGGAATTTCTTAAGTCAGAGGGTGGTGAACTGTGGAATTCATTGCCACAGACAGCTGTGGAGGTCAAGTCAATGGACATTTTTCAGGAGGAGATTGATAGATTCTTGATTGATAGGGGTGTCAGAGGTAATGGGGAGAAGGCAGGAGAATGGGTTTGAGAGGGAAAGATAGATAGTCATAGGGTGATACAGTGTGGAAACAGGCCCCTTCGGCCCAGCATGTCCCATCTGCACTAGTCCCACCTGCCCACGTTTGATCCATATCCCTCCGAACCTGTCCTATCCATGTACCTGTCTAACTGTTTCTTAAATGTTGCGATAGTCCCTGCCACAACTACCTCCTCTGGCAGCTTGTTCCATACACCTACCACCCTTTGTGTGAAAAACATACCCCTCAGATTCCTATTAAATCTTTTGCCCTTCACCTTAAACTTATGTCCTCTGCTCCTCGATTCACTTACTCTGGGCAAAAGACTCAACCATATCTATTCAAATCATGATTTTATACACCTCTATTAGATCATCCCTCAGCCTCCTGTGCTCCATGAAATAGAGTCCCAGCCTACTCAACCTCTCCCTATAGCTCTGGCCCTCTAGTCCTGGCAACATCCTCATAAATCTTCACTGTACCCTTTCCAGTTTGATGACATATTTCCTATAACATGGTGCCCAGAACTGAACACAATACTCTGAATGCGGCCTCACCAACTTCTTATGCAACTGCAACATGACCTCCCAACTTCTATACTCACCCGACCCGCTGAGTTACTCCAGCACTCTGAAACGTCACAGAACAGGGCAAGATTAGCAAGTTTGCTGATGATACAGAAGTGAGTGGTTTTGCAGATAGTGAAGATGGTTGTGAAAGATTGCAGCAGGATCTGGATCAATTAGCCAGGTGGGCAGAGGAATGGTTGATGGTTGCATGGTTCCTTGAAGGTTGTGTCGCAGGTATATCAGGTGGTCAAAAAGTATTTTGGCACTTTGGCCCTCATCAGTCAGAATATTGAGTATAGAAGTTGGGAGGTCATGTAGCAGTTGTATAAGACGTTGGTGAGACCGCATTTAGAATATTGTGTTCAGTTCTGGGCACCATTTTATAGGAAAGATGTCAAACTGAAAAGAGTACAGAGATCCCCATCCTGGATCAGTCCAATCAGGGTTTTATCATCCACAAACTTGAGAAGCTTGACATTCTGTGGAGGTGCAGTCATTGGGTGTGAAGTGTGATTGGAGTGTGGGTGTAGAAGGGCAGTCTTTGCAGACTGAGGTGGCTGTGAGTGGGTGTGAAGTGGTTGGGTTGGGAAAGTGGCCTTAAGATTGAAGTGGAAGATGGGATAGGGTCTGGAGTGGGGTCTGGCTGTGTTTGTTGGGGAGGGGGTACCAGGGTTGCTGATGCCCTAATGCTCAACTCAGAAGTCCAAGATTTCACAATGCTTCCAAACTGAAGAAGAATCTAGTTGCTTGCCTCAACTTCTCAGAGTATCTTTCCTTGGCAGCTCTGATTCCTCTTCTCAGCGCTTTATCGATTAGGCTATCTTTTAACGTTATCAATTAGGCTATCGGCTTGACGCATATTTGCCACCAGCACAAACCCCCCCCCCCTCCCCCCGATCTCAAAATGGAAATGTTACATCTGTATATAATGATCCCATTAAAATGTGTATTTATGTCACAAACTGTAGAATTCATATTTTTCAGTATTGTTATCGAAAAGAAAGCAGTTCCAATTGTTTGATATTATTTGATATTGTTTATATTATTCATACGGAGGAGAAAATATAATAGCTCTAAAACCTACCTTAATTGTGCAATCTCACTCAAGATAATCCCCCTTTGCCTCTCCCCTCCCCCATCTCTCTCTCTCCCTCCCATCCCCCTCCCTCTCTCTCTCTCCCCCTCCCCCCTCTCACATCCCCCCTCTTTCTTGCGGGGGGGGGGGGGGGCGAAGATGAAGGTGGCGCGGGCCCCTTGGAGGTGGCGGGGACCCAGCGGGTGTCAGTGGGGGTGGCGTGGGCCCAGCGGGGATGGCGTGGGCCCAGCGGGGGTGGCGTGAGCCCAGCGGGGATGGCGTAGACCCAGCGGGGGTCAGCGGGGGTGGCGTGGGCCCAGCGGGGGTGGCGTGAGCCCAGCGGGGATGGCGTAGACCCAGCGGGGGTCAACGGGGATGGTGTGGGGTGGAAGATGGCTTGAGCCCCGGCGGCGGTGGGAGGCGAGGGGAGCAGGCTCCGCCGCAGCGGCGACTGGTGTTGGGGTTTACAGCCGTTGGGTTCAGATTCAGCCACTCCCGCCCGGGGACGAGAGAACAGAGAACTGGCTGTTTCCAAAGTGGAAGCGTTGATCTTTTATTTATTTATTTATCTATTTATTTATTTATTATTTGATTTTTAAAAAATAATTTTGTGACTTTTTTCTTAAGGGAAAAAAAGGGGGGTGTGGTCGCACCCAACGCACCTCCCCCCCCCCCCCCCCTCGGGACGGCCATGAATTGGCCTGCACTGCCTCCTATGGCAGAGAATTCCACAGATTCACAACTCTCTGCATGAAGAAAGTTTGTCCTCCATCTCAGTCCTAACTGGCCCCCCCTTTATTCTTAAACTGTGACCCATGGTTCTGAACGCCCCCAACATCGGGAACATTTTTCCTGCAGTTACAGTGCGAAAATCTAGCAGGCAAGCAAGATGCTTTCACCAACCACCCCCATTTGAAGTCCACTATCTTCCACCGTTTCTACCCAGTGCTTGGTACTTACTTCCAGCAGCCACTGGCTGTCCTCCAGGATGCACTCTCTCTCCTCTCAACCCCCCTCTCTCTCTCCCCTCTCTCTCTCTTTCCT
Source organism: Leucoraja erinaceus (assembly GCF_028641065.1). NCBI lineage: Eukaryota > Metazoa > Chordata > Chondrichthyes > Rajiformes > Rajidae > Leucoraja > Leucoraja erinaceus. Next base: position 122,224,327 of record NC_073377.1, on the reverse strand, counting down.
CTCTCTCTCTCCTCTCTCCCTCTCTGTCTCTCCTCTCACCCCTCCCTCTCTCCCCTGTATCCCCCTCTCACTCTCTCCCCTCCTCTCTCTCTCTCTCTCTCTCACCCCTCTCTCTCTCTCCTATTTTCCCCTCTCTCTCCCCCCTCTCTCTCTCTTCCCCCTCTCCCCATCCCCCCTCTCTCTCTCTCTCCCCCCTCCCCTCTCTTTCCCCTCTCCCCTCTCTTTCCCCTAACTCTCTCTCCCTCTCTCTTTCCCCCCTCTCTCTTCTTCTCTCCCCTCTCTCTCCTCCTCCCCTCCCTCTCTCTCCCCCCTCCCCCCTCTCTCTTTCCCCCTCCCTCCCTCGCTTCTCTCCCTCCCTCTCTCTTCCCCCTCTCTCTCTCTCTCTCTCTTCCCCCCCTCTCTCTCTCTCTCATCTCTTTCCTCCTCTCTCCTCCTCTCTCTCGCCCATATCTCCCTCCCTCCCACCTCTCCCCCCCTTGCTCCCCCCTCGCTCTCCTCTTTCTCTCTCTCCTCTCTCTCCCCCCCCCCTCTCTTCTCTCTCTCTCCCCCTCTCTCTTTTACCCCCCTCTCTCTTCCCCCTCTCCTCTCCCATTCTCTCCAACTCTCTCCCTCCCTCTCCACCCCCTCTCTCTCTTCCCTCTTTCTTCCCTCTCAACCCTCTCTCTCTTCCCCCCTTTCCCACCTCACTCTCCCCCCCCTCTCTCTCTCCCCCTACCTCTTTCCCCCTCTCCCTCTTCTCTCTCTCTCATTCACACCCCCCCCCTCCCCCTCCCTCTCCTCTCACCCCCCTCCCTCTCTCCCCTCTGTCTCCCTGTCTCCTTCCCCTCTTTCTCTCTTCACCTCCCTTTGAAAGTCTGTCCCTTCGGCACAGAGACTCTCGCGGCAGCGGCGCTTCCGACGCCTCCGACGGCCCGGGACACTCGCACTGTCCGGAGTGCTCCATGGCCGAAGCTGCAGCGAGCTACTCGCTAGCCGCGCAAATACACGTCAGCCCCGCAAACTCACCAGCCCCCGCTGCTCCCCGCATCTGTATCCGCCCGCTGCTTCCATCCCTCCCTCAGCCCCGGCTCTCCAACACCCGCGGACCATGCAGTTTATCCGATTTGAAATTTTTGTTGATCACAGAATGTCTCACCACAGAGTGTGAGAAATTTCTGATCAGCGCGAGGGCGTGAGAGTTTGCTTGAGGGCGTGATTCTCACGCTCAAAGCGTGAGAGTTGGCAGCCCTGCTGTTTCCATGCAAAGTCTGCAGTCATCTTACGGAAGCAAAGAAGAGTCAGCATAGTACCGGGCTGCAAAGCTGTGTCAAGCAGACAGGCAGTATAAGACACAGCAAAAGGCCAGACACCATGATACAGATTAGACAGTAAATAGCATTGACCTCGGAAGTCTCGCAAAGGTGCAGAAGGAGCAGGAAATGGACTTCAGCCCGGGAGAAGTTCACTGAAGATCTGCACAACAGAAGAATAGGGCTGAAACCACAGCTGAAGGCATTGACGCATAAATCTGAAGCTCAGGAGACATAAGGATCAAGACATGGGGTTGGGCTGAAGGCTGGAACAAAAGAAAATGAGCCTGATGGCAAAATTGTTCTGTTCCAATTCCACATGTCTTACATCACGATGGGTATCTGTAAGTGCATCAACTTTGCAAAGTGAGAGAATGAGACGGGACGAGGGTAATGATGCCCTTCTTGCAGCATTGATTCCTTTAGTAACATCTGCAGGATCGGCTGGTTTGCAGGAAGCCACACCCATCTTCCTACTGAGTTTCAAAACTAAAAGAAACCAAGAGTGAGTTTGACACCTGGCAAAATTAGTGGTCGACCCAATTTCCAGTTGACCTCTTGGACGTCTGCGGACACAATTCCCTCCTGGGGTCAGGAATTTCAAGTGTCTTTCTATTTATTTTTCCTGGTAATACTTCCCCATTCCAATACCGAAAGCTCTTCTGAATACAGAGTTCTCTGTACTTTTCCTTTCTCTATAACTTGTAAAGTTCAGTCTCCTCATGCTCTGGATAATTAAAGTTTTAGTTAAATGAACAATGTTACATTTTTCTCTTGATGGTATTGTATCTAATTCCTCTTTTTTACTCCCACTGATTCTTGAAATATATATTATCTTTTTTCTTTCTGTTCTTGGTTCAATCCTGTTTGTTTTATTGTTACATTTTTGCTTTTCCACATTAAACTCTCCTTCAAGCTATAAATCGACCGGATAGAATTATCCCTAATTTCAGGCACAATGTGTATAATGGAGGAAATTGTGCACGTAAAACTTAGCTTTTGACATTTGGTTTGATTGACTTTCGATTGTGGTGAGAGGTGGGAGTCAATTAAAGAGTTACAAGAAGGTAATATCTAAAAATTCCCCCTTGACCGATGGTGGAGCCCAACATGAGAGTGCCAAAGCCAAGTCTGAAGACTTAGCAATGATTTTCAGCTTTTAATACAGTAAATAATCACGTTGGTGTTCTGCAGTGTATGTCCCATTACAGAAGTCAGTCGTCAGCTGATTTAATTCACCCCACATGATCATGACCAAAGGCTATGGTGGGGACACAGCTGTTAAGTTACTAACCTATTAGTTCAGAGACAGACTCACAATTCATAGGCCAGAGTTCAAATCCCACCAAGGCACCTGTGAAGTTCAAATTAATTTAATAAGCTGGAAGGGAATAGAAACACTAACTGGTTTTAGTAATTGTTACCATGAAAACACTGGATTGTCATAAACATCCACCTGGTTCTCTAATCTCTTACTGTGAAGTCAATCTGGCATCCTTACCAGGACTGGCCTGTTTGTGGTTGACTCTTAACATAGAAACATAGAAAATAGGTGCAGGAGCCCTTCGAGCCTGCACTCATTCAATATTATCATGGCTGATCATCCAACTCAGTATCCTGTACCTGCCTTCTCTCCATACCCCCTGATCCCTTTAGCCACAAGGGCCGCATCTAACTCCCTCTTAAATATAGCCAATGAACTGGCCTCAACTACCTTCTGTGGCAGAGAGTTCCAGAGTTTCACCACTCTCTGTGTGAAAAATGTTTTTCTCATCTCGGTCCTAAAGAATTTCCCCTTTATCCTTAAACTGTGACCCCTTGTCCTGGACTTCCCCAACATCGGGAACAATCTTCCTGCATCTAACCTGTCCAACCCCTTAAGAATTTTGTAAGTTTCTATAAGATCCTTCCTCAATCTTCTAAATTCTAGCGAGTACAAGCCGAGTCTATCCAGTCTTTCTTCATATGAAAGTCCTGACATCCCAGGAATCAGTCTGGTGAACCTTCTCTGTACTCCCTCTATGGCAAGAATGTCTTTCCTCAGATTAAGAGACCAAAACTGTACACAATACTCCAGGTGTGGTCTCACCAATACCCTGTACAACTGCAGTAGAACCTCCCTGCTCCTATACTCAAATCCTTTTGCTACGAATGCTAACATTTATCACTTGTCCTTTTAAACAGTCGAAAATTGCAAGTTTGGAATTCAAAAAGAAAAGCAGAAAACTGAACAGTCCACCTCGGATTTACCTGATCTGAAAATGATCTGGCACCAATCTAAAGAATGCTGCAAAAAGGACTAAACAACAAAAAACAATAGTCGGAGCTCCTGCAACCAGCAGAGCAGCTGGAAGAAGACGCAAAGTGCTAGGATAACTCAAAGGGGCAGGCAGCATCTCTGAAGTGCATAAATAGGTGATATTTAGTGTCGGGAGCCTTCTTCAGTTGAGCAGGAGAGCAGCCCGAATCACAGAGGGAGAACAGAGAGAGAGGGTCTCTCGAACTCCATTTCGAGAGAGGAGGATAACTTCTTCAAAGTGGCCATGTCCTGCCGAATCACGTCTAGACCCTTCTTCAAACCAGAAGAAGGGTCTCGCCCCGAAACGTCACCTATTCCTTTTCTCCATAGTTGCTGTCTGACCTAGCTGAGTTAGTCCAGCTTTTTGTGTCTATCTTAGGCAAGAATGCTAACAGAAGGGGAAGCTCCAAGAGCATGTTCAACCTCAGTGAAGGTGGGCCCTGCATGTGCGTGCAAACAGGATAGTCTGAAGCATTGCAGCCACGTTCAACCACAAGTGATGTATTGATGATCCATCTGGGTTTCACCAGAGATCCCCACCTGCACAAAATGGCAGACTCTAGCTATTTTGACTAATTTATTAAATGGATGAGAACACTGGATGTAGGAAAAAATCATGGAACCGACATTGACATGTTCATAGGTTATAGGAGCAGAATTAGGCCATTCAGCCCATCAAGTCTAATCCGCCATTCAACCATGGCTGATTTATCTCTCCCTCCTAATCCCATTCTCTTAAAAGTTGCTATTGTACCTGATTCCATACCTTCCCTGGCAGCACCTTCCTGATGCCTACCATTCTCCATGTACACAAATAAACGTACAGGCATCACATTTGTAGGTCTGTGGTATAAGAGCAGGACAAGTATTCCATTTGGGCAACTATTCCAAGCAGCTGAGACAAACATGATAGGCCTAATGGTGTGTGTAGTATCATCCTGTGAAGCGTGGTGTGAACATACATAGTTCCATAGTATTTGTTAAAAGCTAAGATGATGATATTGTACAAAACATGCCACACTTGTTTTGTGTGCTATTACAACGGAAACATGAATTTAGGAGATTGTTTGACCTGGCTTCCTGTTTTGCTTATTACTTTTCATCATTCCATTCCTTATTTCCTCATTCTCTTCCTTTTTGCGTGCTTCCCTTAATTCATCAATGTGTAGGTCCCATAGATTTCCTGTGCCCTGATTTATAATAAACTTCTGCTACTTCCTTCATCATCTAACATAGGAGGAGGGTCCTTTAGCTGATTGTTTATTTATAGCTTTGTTTTAATAGAGTGTCAAATATTTCAGAAAATGTGTATCCTTGTTGGTTTCCTACGAGCTAGAATTCACCACTTCACTTTGACCAATACTGTTGGTTTTGCGCATTTTAACTATTTAATAATAATATCAGAGTGAGGTCCAACCCAATTTGCAGGAACAACACCTCATATTCAGCTAGGGCAGTTTACAATCCAGCAGTATGACTATCAATTTATCTAACTTCAAATAACCCTTGCATCCCCTCTCTCTCTCTTTCCCTCCCCTACCCTAATCATGTACTAGTTTCACTGTCATCCTACTGAGTTTCACTGTTTGTATCATTTGTTATCAACTTCTCCACAGCCAACAATGGACCATTGTGGGCTCCACCTTTCCTTGATCATTGTTACTGGCTTTGACTTGTCCTTTTGCATACTTTTCATTCATTTTTTTGGATATATTTTTTCATATCTCTCGTTTCCCTCTCTCCTGACTCTCAGTCTGAAGAGGGGTCTCGAAGCGAAACGTCACCTATTCCTTTTCTCCAGAGATGCTGCCTGAACCACCGAGTTACTCCAGTTTTTATGTCTATCTTTGGTGTAAACCAGTATCTGCAGTTTCTTCCTACACATTGGTAACTTTAAGCTTTTTGGAGGCTGGGTTAAAATTTGTATATGGCATTTATTTTCACTTCTGGCATTTATTCCAGAGCTGATCAATGATTGTCAGGTTTGATTTTATCATTTAAACTCTTGACTTTTGTCTGCCACCTAGTTAAGTCACATGGTGAAGTTAATTTTCCTCAAGATCGCCTCCTAACTATTTGCAACATATACCTATTGTCAATGGTGACTTTTGAATCACAATGTTGCTTACACCAGTAAATAATCAGTCATACAGCACAGAAACAGACCCTTCAGCCCAACTTGTCCAATGCCCGTTTATGATGCCCCATCTGCACTAGGCCCACCTGCTCCCTTTGACCCATATCCCTCTAAACTTTTCCTATCCATGGTTATCTGTCCAAATGTTTTTTAAATATTCTTATAGTACCTATTTTAACTATCTCCATTGACATCTTGTTCCATATACCCACCAGCCTCTTTGTGAAATTCATACAAATTGGTATACCTGTACTGAGTCCGTTTTCATGCAGCACCAATTCGCACCAAAGAACCATCTTTTGTTTAGCTAACATTTTTCATGTTTTCTTACAATGTAGAAGGAGTAATTTTGGCCGATCAACTTTCAGTGCAATCCCATTATTTCCCTACTACATATTCTCTCTCTTAAATGCCTATTAACTCCACTACTCGTCTACTCGAGGAATAATGTCCAATAGACAGGGAACTCACCAACCAGCATTCTTTGGGATATGGGAGGCAAATGAAGCATGTGAAGGAAGCCAATGCAGTCACATGGAGAAAGAGTAAACTGGACACACACTGCAGCTGAGACCAGGATCAAACTCAGGTTCCTAGGTCTGTGGGGCCTCTGTTCCAAAATTAATGTTATCATTCTTAAAAGCTGTGTCATTATCATCAGATCTCCTGACTTTGCGATTGCAAAACATTGTCTGCAGCATTTTGAGCTTCCCCATGTTGCAGAAATCAGTCAGGAAGATTTGAACAGATAGGACTGACTAATATACCACTGGCCCACCTCCAGTCTGCATTGGGAGAATCTGGACAGTTGAGAGGAAGTAGCAGTCGATAAAGGTCTCGCAGTCCATCTGCAATGATGAAAATATCAGAAGTAGGTCAACGAGAATTCAATGTGACTGTGGAAAGGACACGACTGGTTTGGGCGAATGCCATTATAGGCCAAGGAAGAGCTAAGTTACTTGAGGAAATGTAACTGCATATCCAGCATTTGCCTTTGGGTGGGGAGGCTTAAAATCTTCACTGATATTTTAATACTTTACTGTTATTCAACTGTCCTTTTAATTCCTTCTATTCCACTGGTTTAGATCTAATCCCCCCTCAAGTAATCCATGCCTTCAAGGGTATTGCATGTTTCCACCAAAGGACTACCTTTTGGTAAGAACATATCGGTTGATGCATGCTTGAAGTATTAACTGACAGGATATTCTGATCACAGAAGAATGTGACAGCAATCCCAACCTCCACCAGTTTTTGTGATTCATCGTAAATCTTGAATCTCCATTTAATGATGGAATCATTTCATTGTTATGGAAAGGAAGAATTGTGTATATATATATATACTGTAGAAAATATCACCGAAAGGTGGAAGCCAGTGAAGTCCTGCATCCCATGAAGCCAAGTCCAAATGCAACATTATTTATATCCAAATAAATGAGCATGTGTCTTTCGTAAGTCTCCAGCCTACCTTCAAATGTTTTGCGTAATGCAAAATTCGCCCTAAAGGTCAGTCTCATCTCTAATGAAACCAGCTCAAGCTGCTGGTGTTGTGCTGTGATATATAAACGTTCTGCTCTTGATTAGACAGGAATGTCACTTGGCTGAAATGCATACCACACGCAAGCTGGATCAAAATATGTTTGTGACAGTGGATTTCACTTCTGACAGCAGTGAAAGATATTTCTGCAGACATTACGATCTTAAAAAACATAATTTCTCATAACACAAGCAGAAACCCTGTACATGAATTGTATGTCACTGCCATTGGTAAATCGTGGAAAATTTCAGTCGGGTCTGCTTATCAATCGCATGCTTTAATTCTGAGAGAAGAATATCACATTCATTTCTAACTGTAAAAGTCTCCAAATTTTATATTAGCAAGAAAAATCTAACCACCAATTCATAATAATTAAGCCATTTTAGCATGTGGAAATGATTTTCAATATTTACTATAAAAAATTTAAACTAAAATATTTATATTTCTGATCTCGAGTTTAAGAGTAACTGATCTTGAAATGGCTTAATGGACATTTTTAACATTTTTTTAACAATTTAGCAAATTATTTTAATGGCAGAATCTCAGAAAGCAGACATTTTCCTTGGCCAATGTTTACAGCTCGGATAAGTGCAGTTCAAATGTCGCAATGAGTGTCACAGAGAACTATTAATCAAATTAATTGCGCAGATTGCTTGCACCATCATGCTGCAGTCAGTTTAGATTTCTTGCATTTTCAGTCACTGTTTTTCAGGCCCTACCAGAATACAAGATAAGCCAATGCAAATTTTTCCAACTCTCAGATTTCGCTTGGGTAGCTTACAACCCAGCAGTATGAACATTGAAATCTCTAATTTTAAGTAACTTCATCTGTCACTCCCCTCTCCCCACTTTCCTTGCCCCCTTCCTCCACCCTAGTGGATATTCCAGTTCCACAGTTATCCACACAGTTTCCCTTGAGATCACACCTTCCCAAGCCAACAATGGACCTACCAGGCAATGCTCTCCCTAAGGTCATATGTGACTGGTCCTCATTGGTCCTGGTCTTTTCTTGCCTTCAGCCCTTCACCTTCCCAACCCCACCACCCCCTAACTTCAATCTGAAGAAGGGTCCTGACCCAAAACGTTACCCATCCTTTTTCCCCAGAGATGCTGCCTGACCTGCTGAGTTACTCTAGCACTTTGTGTGTTTATCTTTGTGTGTCACTCCTGCTTACACCTACAACAATGATAAAGAAGACTTGAATAACAGATGCTCCAGTCATACTTCCATGGGTTCCATACTACATGCAAGTACTATAAATCAAGACCTCCCTCATTGTTTGCTGGTTGCCTGCTTCCACGCCAAATATAGATGGGTCGAGACAGCAACCAGTAGTAAGAGTTGCATTTGGAAAACTGAGGCTGACCAAGAAATTTACAGTCAAGTCTCTTGGGATGGGCTGGTGGCGAAGCAGGGCGGCACAATGGTGCAACTGGTAGAGCTGCTGCCACACAGCACCGGAGACCCGGGATTGATCCTGGGTGACCAGGTGACTGGACCATTCCCCTAATCCAGTGCAAGGAATAACAGAACCAGCACACATCAGGCAATTTACTTGAGACCCAAGGCAAAGTAGTTTACGTCAGTGTACTGAAGGAATGCAAGGTGCTGAATTGAATTCAGTCCACTGCATTGGATGGTAGGTGTTATTGGACAAGGCATATGAAATGTCTCATCTGTCCTTTGAGATGGATTGGAAAGACTTCATGGGAAGAGCATGAATAAACTTCCTGATGGAAATGTAATTCCAAGGACTCATCTGCCAATTTTCCTACACTGCAACGATAGGCATATCTCAAAAATATGTAATTGTCTTTAATTGAGCAGCACAGTGGCACAGCAGTAGAGTTGCTGCCTAACAGTTCCAGAGAATTGGGTTGGATCCTGACTATGGGGGCCCGTCTGTACAGAGTTTGTACTTTCTCCCTGTGACCGCGTGCGTTTTCTCTGGGTACTCTCGTTTCCTCCCACACTCCAAAGACATTCAGGTTTGTAAGTTAATTGGCTTTGGTAAATTGTCCCTAATGTGCAGGATATTGTTTGTGTACTGGTTGATTGCTGGTCGCCGTGGTCTTGGTGGGCTGAATGGCCTGTTTCCTGTTTTTGGAGCAATGAATACAGTTTTGGTTGCTCCATTACGAAAAGGACGAGGAACCTTTGGAGAGGATGCAGAAGAGGTTCAGCAGAATTCTGCCTGGATTAGAGGATATTAGATATAAAGACAAGTTGGACAAACTTAGATTGTTTTCTCTTGAGTGCCAGAGGTTGACGGGAAAATTGGTGGTGGTATATAAAATGATACGAGGCAAAGGTAGGGTAAACAGTCAGAACATTTTTCCTGGAATGGAAATAGCATTGATTAAGGTCAGAGGGGGAAAGTTTAAAGGAGATGAGCGATGTAAGTTTTTTTTCACATACGGAGTGGTGGGAACATGCTGCCAAGGGTGGTGGTGGTGGATGCAGATATGATAGTGGTGTTAAAGAAGCTTTTAGACAGGTACATGGAATAGAGGAATATGGATCATCCGCAGGCAGAGATTAGTTTGTCTTGGCATCGTGTTCAGCACAGACATTGTGGGCCGAAGGTTCTATTCCAGGAATAGAAAATACATCTATGGGTTTTCTCTCTCTGTGGAAGTCCGGAGAAGAGACACAAAATACGCTGCACAAACATATAGATCAAACACCATTGCAAAGATGGGGTGACTGGATATGTCATGCACTGCATACTTATGAGGAAGTAATTAGAACTGACCACGGGATTCCCCAGTCCTACATCAGAGTGGTGCTCATTGGGGACATATGTTTGGGAATCACTTGTGTATAATCTGCGTAATATTCCCTTCCACTAAAATGAAAGGCTTGCATCAATTACCAGCCCCACTGGGAGCAGGATTACAGAGTTTTTATTCCAACATTATTAAGACAATTTACTTCTGGTGGTGTGTAATATGACATTAGCAGATCACAGGATAAGCAAGAGGATTAGGGGACAGGCATGGGGACCACTTTTCACCATGGTGTCAGTTTGTGAATTCACCACTAGAGGCAATTAGAGAAAATGCAGGCACAAAAAGCTGGAATAAACTTTCCGAGCAAGAAAAATGTTTAAAAACTTGTTTTTTCTCTGTTCTCCTGAGCAGAACCCCGTTCAATGTACAATCCTTCGCCCAGACTACACTGACTCCTGAATGCCAGTTACTCAAAATTAGAGAAATCAACGTTCATGCCGCTGGATTGTTAGCTGCCCAAGCAAAATATGAGATGCCGTTCCTCCAATTTGCGTGTGGCCTCACTCTGACAATGGAGGCCCAGGACAGAAAGGTCAGTGTGGGAATGGGAAGGGGAGTTAAAGTGTTTGTCAACCGCGTAAGTGTTCCAACGCTTGGAATAGAGTGCGGAGAAGCAACGTAGAAGTTCAACCAATTCCTTGTGGGGTGACAGATCTGTCTGAAGAGGTCATATGGCCTACACATGGTCTGATTTCCAATGCGGTTGTGCTTGATCAATATCTAGTTTGAGAAAGCCCTCAAAAACAGTTGTAGAAATACAGATGTAAACTTCATGGCTGGGAAAACTGGTGTCTGAGGTTCAAAAACCAAGAAAGCCAATTTTGCAAGTTGGCACTGTGATGGGAGCTGAGTTCACTTGCTGTTCCATTGGGAATCTTGGATTTGATGGTCTTCATTTTCTTTCTATTAAAATTAATGGTGCAAAAAAACCACTAAATTCCTCAAAGAGCACGATTAATGTAGCATCATAAGGTTTTTATTATTTGGGGAGCGGCCATTTGGCTTATTTTACTCTTTGAAATAACGATCCAATTATCCCACTCAATTGTTCTTTTCCCATTGTCATCCAATTTTCTGTTCTTTGTCAATTAGTCACCCAGTTCTCTTATGAAAAGCAACATTGATCTACAGTATTTCCACCATATAGCTGATTCTAATCTATATTACTAAAACTCTGTTCTTGACCGGTTTTGGCGATCTGTGCTGCGATTTTCGAGAGAACGCCGCCACTTACGGCCGTCATTTTTGGCCACCTCGCTCAGAGCCCCCCCTCCGCCGTATGTGTGCTGAGGATTTTTCCCGTCGATGAAATATGACAGAGATATTAATGATTTTACAAAATTCCCCATTCTCTCTGCTGCCCCCGCTGGCAGCAGGGGGGAGGGACTATAAAACCAGGAAGTGGTGTGCCTCATTCAGTCTCTTCAAGATGGAGGAAGGCAGAGGGTCACGTTTCTCTGAGCTGTGAATAAAACTGAACACATGTCCACACAACTATGAATAAGTACCCTTAATGTGGTTTGAAAATGAAAATATGGTTAAAGTAAAAAAGCACTGCCTGCAAATGGTTGTTTGGGTTGAAATAAAAAGGCACTCTCTCTCTCCCCTCCTGTCCTCTCCCTCCCCCTCCACTTCTCCCCCCTCACCTCCTCTTCCCCCTCTCAGCACACCCCCTCACTCCCCCCTCACCTCTCCCCTCCCTCCTCTCTCTCTCTCCCCCTCCTCCCCTCCATCCCCTCCTCCACCATCCTCCCCTAAACCCCCCCCCCCCACACTCTCCCCTACCGCCTTCCCTCCCCCTCCCTCCCCCTCCCTGCCCCTCACCTCTCTCCCCCCTCCCCTCTCAGCACACCCTCTCCCCCCTCTCTCCCCCTCCTCCCCCCTCCTCCCCCCCTGTCTCCCCCTCCCTCTCCTCTCCCCCCCCCCCTCTCTCCCCCCATCCTCTCTCTCCCCTCCCTCCATCCCCTCCCCCACCCCCCTCCCTACCTCTATACCCCCCCTCCCGCCACACCCCTCTCCCCCCCTACCCCTCTTCTCTCCACCCCTCCCCCCCCCCCTCCCTCCCCCTCCCCCTCACTCTTCTCCCCCTCACCCCCCTCTCAGCACCCCCTCTCTCTCCCCCTCACTCTCATAGAAACATAGAAAACATAGAAATTAGGTGCAGGAGTAGGCCATTCGGCCCTTCGAGCCTGCACCACCATTCAATATGATCATGGCTGATCATTCAACTCAGTATCCCGTACCTGCCTTCTCTCCATACCCCCTGATCCCCTTAGCCACAAGGGTCACATCTAACTCCCTCTTAAATATAGCCAATGAACTGGCCTCAACTACCCTCTGTGGCAGAGAGTTCCAGAGATTCACCATTCTCTGCGTGAAAAAAGTTCTTCTCATCTCGGTTTTAAAGGATTTCCCCCTTATCCTTAAGCTGTGACCCCTTGTCCTGGACTTCCCTAACATCGGGAACAATCTTCCTGCATCTAGCCTGTCCAACCCCTTAAGAATTTTGTCAGTTTCTATAAGATCCCTCTCAATCTTCTAAATTCTAGAGAGTATATAACCAAGTCTATCCAGTCTTTCCATAAGACAGTCCTGACATCCCAGGAATCAGTCTGGTGAACCGTCCCTGCACTCCCTCTATGGCAATAATGTCCTTCCTCAGATTTGGAGACCAAAACTGTACGCAATACTCCAGGTGTGTCCCCAAGACCCTGTACATCCCAGGAATCAGTCTGGTGAACCGTCTCTGCACTCCCTCTATGGCAATAATGTCCTTCCTCAGATTTGGAGACCAAAACTGTACGCAATACTCCAGGTGTGGTCTCACCAAGACCCTGTACAACTGCAGTAGAAACCTCTCTGCTCCTATACTCAAATCCTTTTGCAATGAAAGCTAACATACCATTCGCTTTCTTTACTGCCTGCTGCACCTGCATGCCTACCTTCAATGACTGGTGTACCATGACACCCAGGTCTCGCTGCATCTCCCCCTTTCCCAATCGGCCCCCATTTAGATAATAGTCTGCTTTCCTGTTTTTGCCACCAAAGTGGATAACCTCACATTTATCCACATTATCCTGCATCTGCCAAACATTTGCCCACTCACCCAGCCTATCCAAGTCACACTGCAGTCTCCTAGCATCCTCCTCACAGCTAACACTGCCCCCCAGCTTAGTGTCATCCGCAAACTTGGAGATATTGCCTTCAATCCTTCATCCAGATCATTAATATATATTGCAAATAGCTGGGGTCCCAGTACTGAGCCTTGGGGTACCCCACTAGTCACTGCCTGCCATTGTGAAAAGGACCCGTTTACTCCTACTCTTTGCTTCCTGTTTGCCAGCCAGTTCTCTATCCACATCAATACTGAACCCCCAATGCCTTGTGCTTTAAGTTTGTATACTAATTTCTTATGTGGGACCTTGTCGAAAGCCTTCTGGAAGTCCAGATACACCACATCCACTGGTTCTCCCCTATCCACGCTACTAGTTACATCCTCGAAAAATTCTATAAGATTCATCAGACATGATTTACCTTTCGTAAATCCATGCTGACTTTGTCCAATGATTTCACCACTTTCCAAATGTGCTGCTATCCCATCTTTAATAACTGACTCTAGCAGTTTCCCCACTACCGATGTTAGACTAACTGGTCTGTAATTCCCCATTTTCTCTCTCCCTCCCTTCTTAAAAAGTGGGGTTACGTTTGCTCCCCGCCAATCTTCAGGAACTACTCCAGAATCTAAAGAGTTTTGAAAGATTATTACTAATGCATCCACTATTTCTGGAGCTACTTCCTTAAGTACTCTGGGATGCAGCCTATCTGGCCCTGGGGATTTATCGGCCTTTAATCCATTCAATTTACCCAACACCACTTCCCGGCTAACCTGGATTTCACTCAATTCCTCCAACTCCTTTGACCCGCGGTCCCCTGCTATTTCCGGCAAATTATTTATGTCTTCCTTAGTGAAGACGGAACCAAAGTAGTTATTCAATTGGTCCGCCATATCCTTGTTCCCCATGATCAACTCATAGTTCTCTTTTCTGGATATTTATTATCAGTGGGTCTCTCTCTGTCTCTCTGTCTCTCTGTCTCTCTGTCTCTCTGTCTCTCTGTCTCTCTCTCTCTCTCTCTGTCTCTGGACTCTCTCTCTCTCTCCCTCTAAGTCTCTGCAGCTTTCAAACCTCCATCCCCCCCCTCACTCATCAACCCCCGCACCCCCCCCCCCCCCCCCCCCCCCCCCCCCCCCCCTCTGAGATGTGACTCAAGTTGGGGACTATGCGTCTAGATACTGTGGTTATGGGGTAAAAGGAGCAAATTAATAATATTAATATTATATCAAGGGGGGTAATTAGCGTGAGTGCGGGGGGAGGGGGGGGATAGTTAGTGTGTGTGAAGCTGCATGCCGCCTCCCCCCGCCCACAACCGCACATTGGTGGAACAGACCCAGCGGGTCTGCACTTGGTCTAGTTAGTCATTGTAAATCAACATCAACAGTTCAATGTTATGACTGTCACTCTCACGTCAATCAGACCTGGCCGCACAGTGACACAGCGGTAGAGTTGCTGCCTTACAGGTTGGATCCTCACTATGGATGCTGTCTGTACGGAGTTTATACCTTCTCCCTGTGGCCGCATGGGTTTCCTGCTGGTGCTTTCACTTCATAGATTATCCTCATAGATTATCTACTCACCCTTTGAATTCGATTTGATGAATCTACTTTGCATTGCTGCAATGTGGGTATATTGGCATCAAAATGTTTAAGAAAAAACTGCTGATGCTGGACAAATAGACAAAAATGCTGGAGAAACTCAGCGGGTGAGGCAGCATCTATGGAGCGAAGGAATAGGTGACGTTTCGGGTCGAAACCCTTCTTCCCATGGCTATCTGGACTACACTTCTTCCCACCCTGCTTCCCGTAAGGACTCTATCCCCTACTCTCAATTTCTCCGTCTACGCCGCATCTGCACCCAGGATGAGGTGATCCAAACCAGGGCATCGGAGATGTCCAAATTCTTTAGGGAACAGGGGTTCCCCTCTTCGACTATAGATGAGGCTCTCACCAGGGTCTCCTTTATATCCCGTAGCTCCGCTCTCACTCCCCATCCCCCCCACTGGTAACAAGTACAGAGTCCCCCATTTCTTCACCTTCCACCCTACCAGCCGTCACATACCACAGATAATCCTCTGACTTTTTCACCACCTCCAACGGGATCCCACCACTGCCACATCCTCCCATCTCCTCCCCTTTCGGCTTTCCGCAGAGACCGCTCCCTCCGTAACTCCTTGGTCAATTCCTCCCTTCCTACCCAAACCACCCCCTCCTCTAGTACTTTCTCTTGCAACTGCAGGAAATGCTACATTTGTCGCTTTACCTCCCACCTCGACTCCATCCAAGGACACAAGCAGTCTTTCCAGGTGAGGCAGAGGTTCACCTGCATCTCCTCCAACCTCATCTATTGCATTCGCTGCTCTAGGTGTCAACTGTTCTACATCGGTGAGACCAAGCGCAGGCTTGGCGATCGCTTCGCCCAACACCTCCGCACAGTTCACATTAACCAACCTGATCTCCCGATGGCTTAACACTTCAACTCCCCCTCCATTACAAATCCGACCTTTCTGTCCTGGGCCTCCTCCATGTGTCAGAGTGAGTCCCACTGCAAATTGGAGGAGCAGCATCTCATATTTCGCTTGGGTAGTTTACACCCCAGTGGTATGAATGTTGACCTCCAATTTCAGGTAGTCCTTGCTTTCTCCCTCCTTCCCCTCCCCGTCCCAGCTCTCCCACAGACTACTGACTCCGCCTATTCCTTTTTTGTTCCCGCCACCCCCCTCCCCCACATCAGTCTGAGGAAGGGTCTCGACCCGAAACGTTGCCTATTTCGGTCACTCCATAGATGCTGCCTCACCCGCTGAGTTTCTCCAGCATGTTTGTCTACTTTTGGCCTCAAAATATAATCACATAAGTGTTTTCAATTCGGATTTAGTCGATTGAAAATGTACTTTTAATGCTCTGTGAAATGCAATAACCGCTATTCCCAGATCATTTTTCATGACTTTTATTGGGCATTTCCTGGAATGATTCACCGATGTGTGCCGGATGTGATTCCCGTCAGTGCAGGGACATGTTATTCTCCGTCAAAGTTACTTTTGCTGCATTGTGGAGATAATTATACAATGGTTGTCCTGAAAGTGATCAATGTCTGTCATTGCTGGGGCAATAATAGTTAATGCAACAAATTTTATGCTTACCCCACTCTCAAAATGCCACCGACCCACTTCACTTCCCACGTGCTGTCCTGACTCACCATTTCCTGGTTCCCTGACATTCATGCTCATTAAGCAAAAGCCCTGATCTTCTCCTGTCTTGAAACAGATTAAACTGAGCACCTTGTATTCCACTTAGGGAGCTCACAACACAATGGCATGAACATTGAATTCTCCAATTTTAGGTAAAACAGGCACTTTGGCCCAACTCATCCATGCTGACCAAGATGCCCCATCCAAGCTAGTTCCATTTAACTGCATTTGGCCACATATTCATCTTCTCAAGATGGCGTCCAAGCCAGGCTACTCTCTGCGTGCTGGTCCCAGAAGTGGATCTGCAATCACTCATTGCAATTACTCCTCTCTTTTAAACCTCTACTCCCACAGCAGCATTTCCTACTTTAACTATGCTCTTACACTGAACGATATTCGCTTTATCAAGTCTCTATACACTGTATAGGAACTGAAAGAAATTTTCATTAGGCGAGAAATAGTATTGGGTAGGCTAATGGGACTGAAGGATGATAAATCCCCTGGGCCTGATGGTCTGCATCCCAGGGTCCTCAGGGAGGTGGCTCTAGAAATAGTGGACGCATTGGTGATCATTTTCTAAAGTTCAATAGATTCAGGATCAGTTCCTGTGGATTGGAGGATCGCTCAAGTCAAGTCAAGTCAATTTTATTTGTCACATACACATACGAGATGTGTAGTGAAATGAAAAGTGGCAATGCTCACAGACTTTGTGCAAAAAGACAATCAACCAACCAAACAAACTACAAACAGAATGTAACATAATCACACATTCTTTTTCATATTAAATATTGTGAGCGGAAGGAAAAAGGGAAAAAAACAGCAATTAAAAAAAAAATCAGTAGGGTGGTACAGTAAAGTTAGTCCCTGGCGAGATAGGAGTTTACAGTCCTAATGGCCTCTGGGAAGAAGCTTCTTCTCAACCTCTCCGCTCTCACAGCATGGCAACGGAGGCATTTGCCTGAATGTAGCAGCTGGAACAGTCCGTTGCGGGGGTGGAAGGGGTCTCCCATGATTTTATTGGCTCTGGAGTTGCACCTCCTGATGTATAGTTCCTGCAGGGGGGCGAGTGAAGTTCCCATAGTGCGCTCGGCCGAACGCACTACTCTCTGCAGAGCCTTCTTGTCCTGGGCAGAGCAATTCCCAAACCAGATTGAAATATTTCCGGACAAGATTCTTTCCACAGCTGTTGAGTAAAAGCACTGGAGGATCCTCGGAGACACTCTGAATTTCCTCAATTGCCTGAGGTGGTAAAGGCGCTGCCTTGTTATCCCACTTTTCAAGAAAAGAAAGGAGTGAGAGAGAAAACGGGGAATTACAGTCGCAGTTTGCCTGGCCAGTGATGGGAAAGATGCTGGAGTCAATTATTAAAGAGGTAGTAATGGGGCATTTGGATAGCAGTAAAAGGATTAGTCCAAGTCAACATGGATTAATGAAAGGGAAATCATGCTTGATTAGTAAAATGGATGAAGGGGTGCCAGTGGATGTAGTGTATCTAGACTTTCAGAAAACCTTTGATAAGGTCCCACACGGGAGACTGGTGACTAAAATTAGAGCACATGGTATTGGGGGTAGGGTGTTGACATGGATAGAAAATTGGTTGGCAGACAGGAAGCAAAGAGTAGGAGTGAACGGTCCTTTTCAGAATGGCAGGCAGTGGCGAGTGGGGTGCCGCAAGGCTCCGTGTTGGGGCAGGCAACTGTTTACCATATATATTAATGATTTGGAAGAGGGAATTAGGAGCAACACTAGCAAGTTTGCGGATTACACAAAGCTGGGTGGCAGTATAAACTGTGAAGAGGATGTTAGAAGGTTGCAGGGTGACCCAGACAGGTTGAGTGAGTGGGCAGATGCATGGCAGATGCAGTATAATATAGATGAATGTGAGGTTATCCACTTTGGCGGCAAAAACAAAGGGGTAGATTATTATCTCAATGGGGTTTGGTTAGGTAAGGGGGAGGTGCAGTGAGACCTGGGCATCCTTGTACACCAGTCACTGAAAGTTGACATGCAGGTACAGCAGGCAGTGAAGAAAGCTAATGGAATGTTGGCCTTCATAACACGAGGATTTCAGTATAGGAGTAAAGAGGTTCTTCTGCAGTTATCTAGGGCTCTGGTGAGACCACATCTGGAGTATTATGTACAGTTTTGGTCTCCTAATTTGAGGAAGGACATCCTTGTGATTGAGGCAGTGCAGCGTAGGTTCATGAGATTGATCCATGGAATGGTGGGACTGTCATATGAGGAAAGATTGAAAAGAATAGGCTTGTATTCACTGGAGTTTAGAAGTATGAGGGGGGATCTTATAGAAACATACAACATTATAAAAGGACTGGACAAGCTAGTTGCAGGAAAAATGTTCCCAATGTTGGGTGAGTCCAGAACCAGGGTCCACAATCTTAGAATAAAGGGGAAGCCATTTAAGGTTGAGGTGAGAAAAAAACTTTTTCACCCAGAGAGTTGTGAATTTGTGGAATTCCCTGTCACAGAGGGCAGTGGAGACCAAGTCACTGGATGGATTTAAGAGAGAGTTAGATAGAGCTCTAGGGGCTAGTGGAATCAAGGGATATGGGGAGAAGGCAGGCACGAGTTATTGATAGGGGACGATCAGCCATGATCACAATGAATGGCGGTGCTGGCTCGAAGGGCCGAATGGCCACATCCTGCACCTATTTTCTATGTCTATGTTTCTATGTGTACGGCTCGATTGTAATCATGTATAGTCTTTCTGCTGACTGGTTAGCATGCAACAAAAAGCTTTTCACTGTACCTTGGTACACATAACAATAAACTAAACTATTTCCCTCAAAGCCTTTTCCATCCATGTGCCTTTTAATTGCGGTTTTTGTACCTGCCTTAACTAAAGACACAGTATTGGAGTAACTAATTTGGTCAGTCAGCATCTTTAAGACATCGATATGTGACGTTTATTGTTGGGTTCCGTCATCAGCCTAATTGTTTTTTATTGTTTTTTTAATCAAAAAATGTGTTCAATTATTAAAAATAATATTTACAATAGAATAAAACAAACCCAGAACCCACCACCATAATACAAGACAAACAAATATACTAAATATACTACTGTACAACTATGTTACAATCCTTGTCAAGGATGCATTCATCCCCCGAGGTGCCCAGCGGTCCCAAAAATCCCCCAGGGCGCACGTGGACAGCGCGTAGTCCCTTCTACCCAGGCACGGACGTACCCCTGGAAAAGGGGCAGGCAGCTTTGTTGGGGGGGGAGAAGGATGAGAAAAGAGTTGGGGCAGCACAAGGCAGGGCAAGTAATAGGTAGATGCAGGTGATGGTGGTGGTGGTGGGGCGTTATTGGCAGATAGGCTGATAGGTGGACAAAGGCAGGAGATGAAAAGAAGGGAAAAGGTTGCTCCGGAGTAAATTTTGAAATAGAGGAAGGGATATTTGTACAAAAGGACAGGAAGGAATAAGGTATGGGGGGGGGGGGGGGTGGGGCGAGGGTTGAGATAATGGGAGCAATGGAGATGACATAAAAAGGGGAGGGGGTAGTTTCTGGGGGAATGGCGACTGGCTGGCTCTTTACATAAAGTTGGAGAATTCAATGTTCATACCGTTGGGTTGTAAGCTACCCAAGTGGAATACGAGGTGCCGTTCCTCCAGTTTGTGTGTGGCCTTACTCTGGCAATGGAGGAGGCAGAGGACAGAAAGGTCAGTATGGGAATGGGAGAGGGAATTAAAGTGGTTAGCAACTGGAAGATCTAGGAGGCCCTGGTGGAGTGAGTGCTAATGTTCATTTTTAGGTAATAACCCATGCAACTTTGCCCCACAAGACCCCCCCCCCCCCACCAACTTATCCCCCTTCTCTTCCATAAGCTCTACCTAGATGCGCATCCCTTTTTCCACTATCCCAACCCCCTTTGCTTTTCCCCATCTCCTTCCACCAATATATACCTTCCTCATGTTTCATAACTTACTCCTCTTCTCTCCATATCAGCCTTTTTTCTTATTTACATCTCTAGATTTAATCCACCCATCTGCCAATAAAAACTTCCCTCACCTGTATCCACCTATCACTTGCCTGGCCTTGTCCTGCCTCCGCCTCTTTTTTCAGCTTTCTCCACCCTTATGACAATTAGTCTGACAAAAGGCCCCAACCCGAAAAGTCGCCTATCCATGTCTTGCAGAGATGCTGCCTTGATCCGCTGAGTTACTCCAGCACTGTTTTTTGTTTTTTTTTGTAAACTAGTATCTGCAGTTCCTTTTGTCTGCCTCACTACTGGCAACTCATTCCATATACCCACCGCCCTTCTTGTAAAAATGTTGTCCCTCAGGTTCCTACTAAAGCTTTTCCCTCTCACTTAGACATGACCCCTCTATACATTATGATCTCTGCTTCATCAACTCTTCGCTTCCCTGCATCTGCTTGTGTCCATCGTTTCAGCCCGGCCCCTGATTCATTCATTTGTAGGGCCGAGATGGCCTGTTTCCATGCTGTAATCACTCTCAGAAGACCTCTGATCCCGGAAAGCTTTGAAGAGATATTTATATTTTTAGTCAAGGGTCAAAAGTTAGATCGCAGGAAGTCCAACATGAGGTAGCCAATTGGATGGAAAATTGGCTTGCAAGAAGGACTCATGGGGTAGTTGTGGAGTTCAGTTTTTCTGATTGAAGAACTGTAACCAGTGGAGTGCCACAGGAGTTGATGTGGTTAGCAATATACACACGATTTGAGCGACAATGTAGTTAACATTGTTAGTAAACCCAGATGACACAAAATTTTGTGGAGTTGTTGACAACGAGGAAGGACATCTAAGTTTACAACCAGATCTAGACCAGTTGGGAAAGTGTCCTAAATAAAGATAAAATAAATTTAACTCTGACAAATGTGAGGTGTTGAACATTGTTATAACAAACCAGGGGAGGACTTGCACAGTAAATGGTAGATCCCCAGGAGAGTTGGAAAACAGAGAGATCTAGGGGTACACATGAATAGATGCCTAAATGTGGCGAGTCAGGTGCATAGTGTGGTGAACAAGGCAATTGACAAGCTTTCCTTCATTGGGAAGGGTTTTGATTATAAACGTTGGAGCAGTATGATGCAGCAATACAAGTCGTTGGTGAGACCATACCTGGACTACTGTGTGGAGTTCTGGTTGCCCAGTTCTACGAAAGATGTAATTACGTTGGAAAGAGTCCAGAAAGGCTTAACTAGGATGTTAGACACAAGAAACTGCAGATACTAGTTTATGAAGAAAGATACAAAGAGCTGGATTTACTCAACGGGACAGACAGAATCTCTGGAAAATATAGACTAAAGAGTCCCATCTTAAAACATAGTCAATCCATGTTCTCCAGAAAAGCTGCCTGGCAGTTTCTCCAGCAGTTTGTGGGTTTTTATCTCTAGGACTTGCAAACTTGGGTTATAGGGAGAGGTTGGATAGGCTGGGATTTTTTTTTTTTGGAGCTTAGGAGGACTGAGTATAGGAGGGGAGAACTTATTGTGATGTACACAATGACAAGGGACATTAATTGAGTGAATGCTTACAGTCTTTTTTCCCAGGGCGCAGGAACCAAAAATGCGAGGACATAATATTAAGGTGAAAGTGAAAAAATTGAAGAAGGATCTCCAAGTTTGCGGATGACACAAAGCTGGGTGTGAGTTGCGAGGTGGATGCTATGAGGCTACAGGGTGACTTGGATAAATTGGTGGGTGGGCCGATGTATGGCAGATGCAGTATAATGTGGATAAATGTGAGGTTATCCACTTTGGTGGCAAGAACAGGAAGGTAGATTATTATCTGAATAGGGGAGGTGCAACGAGACCCAGGTGTCCTTGTACATTAGTCACTGAAAGTAAGAATGCAGGTACAGCAGGCAGTGAAGAAAGCTAATGCCATGTTGGCCTTCATAGTGAGAGGATTTGAGTATAAGAGCAAGGAGGTCCTACTGCAGTTGTACAAGGCCCTGGTGAGACCACACCTGGAGTATTGTGTGCAGTTTTGGTGTACCAATTTGAAGAAGGACATTCTTGCTATTGAGGGAGTGCAACATAGGTTCACAAGGTTAATTCCGGGGATGGCGGGACTGACACATGATGAAAAAATTGATGGGCTGGGCTTGTATTCACTGGAATTTTGAAGGATGAGAAGGGATCTTGCAGAAACAAATAACATTCTTAAGGGATTGGACAGGCTAGATGCAGGAAAAAGCAGGAACAGGGTACTGATTCTGGATGATCAGCCATGATCATATTGAATGGTGGTGCTGGCTTGAAGGGTCGGATGGTCCACTCCTGCACCTATTTTCTATGTTTCTATGGATCTTGGGAGGAACATTTTCACTCAGAGAGTAATCTCTACATAGAATGAGCTGTCAGAAGAAACTATAGAAGAGGATACAATTATGTTTTTTTTAAAGATATTTAGACAAATATATGGACCTGGAGGATTTAGAGAGCATCAAGCTAAATGCAAGCAAATGGGAGTACCCCAGTATGCTTAATAACTTTGTAAGAATTTATCAGCAATTCTTCCTTGTGTAAGGAGATTAAAACTGCTCACTATTCTTCATTGTGGGCTGAACAAAGACCTGTGCAATAGGAACAAAGAAATCAGAAAATCTAGTTTTATTGCAGTATTCTTGATTATGAAAATGGTTTATTTGTGGAGTGCAGCTATTTCTGGAGTAATTGTAACCTTTCCAGGTTCTAATCGCACCATTGCAGAAATTCAATGGGACATTGGTGGACACAATGCACCCTAGTGAGCCTGTGGTAATTTTGGAGTGTTGCATGCTAAACTGTTCTGAGGAACTCTGATTAAACAAAGTCACTGGAGGCAGGTTCAGGATCCGTAAACAAATAAGTCCCCTTATTATTTTTGCAGCCTCCCTGCTTTCTATTGTTTTCCAGAACTGACCAACTACCATCGTCATAAACTTTATCCCATAACACAAGTGCTCACAAATCAACCAGATAATGTGGAAAATTATCACCGGTGACACTTTAACAGAACCATGTTATTTCACTCTAACAGCCCTCCTGCTTATTCGTTCACTGCCTGCAGTTCTGGAAAGCCTCCACTCATTTGCACTTCCAGTCTGTGGGGTTTCCTCAACATTATTGCTCTTTATGAACAAATTACATTTGTTTATACAGCTGATGTACATGAAAATGTACATTCTTTTCCACATGGGCCTGCCGTCTGTATTGCTGTACTTCTTCAAAGATTTCCTCAGTTGACAGACTCTCCAGAAAAATCTGGAAGTTATTTTCTGCCTGTATGCAATTAGTTTCAAAATTATCTCAAGTTAAAACTCAGCGGACAGGAACCCAAAATGCGAGGACATAATATTAAGGTGAAAGTGGAAAAAATTGAAGAAGGATCTCTAAGTTTGCGGATGACACAAAGCTGGGTGACAGTGTGAGTTGCGAGGCGGATGCTATGAGGCTACACAGGGTGACTTGGATAAATTGGTGGGTGGGCCGATGTATGGCAGATGCAGTATAATGTGGATAAATGTGAGGTTATGCACTTTGGTGGCAAGAACAGGAAGGTAGGTTATTATCTGAATAGGGGAGGTGCAACGAGACCCAGGTGTCCTTGTACATTAGTCACTGAAAGTAAGAATGCAGGTACAGCAGGCAGCGAAGAAAGCTAATGCCATGTTGGCCTTCATAGTGAGAGGATTTGAGTACAAGAGCAAGGAGGTCCTACTGCAGTTGTACAAGGCCCTGGTGTGCAGTTTTGGTGTACTAATTTGAAGAAGGACATTCTTGCTATTGAGGGAGTGCAACATAGGTTCACAAGGTTAATTCCGGGGATGGCGGGACTGACATATGATGAAAAAATTGATGGGCTGGGCTTGTATTCACTGGAATTTTGAAGGATGAGAAGGGATCTTACAGAAACAAATAACATTCTTAAGGGATTGGACAGGCTAGATGCAGGAAAAAGCAGGAACAGGGTACTGATTCTGGATGATCAGCCATGATCATATTGAATGGTGGTGCTGGCTTGAAGGGTCGGATGGTCTACTCCTGCACCTATTTTCTATGTTTCTATGGATCTTGGGAGGAACATTTTCACTCGGAGAGTAATCTCTACATAGAATGAGCTGTCAGAAGAAACTATAGAAGAGGATACAATTATGTTTTTTTTTTAAGATATTTAGACAAATATATGGACCTGGAGGATTTAGAGAGCATCAAGCTAAATGCAAGCAAATGGGAGTACCCCAGTATGCTTAATAACTTTGTAAGAATTTATCAGCAATTCTTCCTTGTGTAAGGAGATTAAAACTGCTCACTATTCTTCATTGTGGGCTGAACAAAGACCTGTGCAATAGGAACAAAGAAATCAGAAAATCTAGGTTTATTGCAGTATTCTTGATTATGAAAATGGTTTATTTGTGGAGTGCAGCTATTTCTGGAGTAATTGTAACCTTTCCAGGTTCTAATCGCACCATTGCAGAAATTCAATGGGACATTGGTGGACACAATGCACCCTAGTGAGCCTGTGGTAATTTTGGAGTGTTGCATGCTAAACTGTTCTGAGGTCCTCTGATTAAACAAAGTCACTGGAGGCAGGTTCAGGATCCGTAAACAAATAAATCCCCTTATTATTTTTGCAGCCTCCCTGATTTCTATTGTTTTCCAGAACTGACCAACTACCATCGTCATAAACTTTATCCCATAACACAAGTGCTCACAAATCAACCAGATAATGTGGAAAATTATCACCGGTGACACTTTAACAGAACCATGTTATTTCACTCTAACAGCCCTCCTGCTTATTCGTTCACTGCCTGCAGTTCTGGAAAGCCTCCACTCATTTGCACTTCCAGTCTGTGGGGTTTCCTCAACATTATTGCTCTTTATGAACAAATTACATTTGTTTATACAGCTGATGTACATGAAAATGTACATTCTTTTCCACATGGGCCTGCCGTCTGTATTGCTGTACTTCTTCAAAGATTTCCTCAGTTGACAGACTCTCCAGAAAAATCTGGAAGTTATTTTCTGCCTGTATGCAATTAGTTTCAAAATTATCTCAAGTTAAAACTCAGCGGATGAAAAAAAAAGGGAATCACAATCAACTTTTTAACATCTGCATCAGTTAACCTTGCCAATGTGATTTTGGGCTAGAATATACAGTTTGTCATACTGCTCAATTACACGTAGAAATGGGAAAGGGGTGATAAAACACATTGGGCCAACAACATACCACACAAGATACTAGCAGGAAATGATACAGACCCCAGGGAACAATTGTGGTCCTTAGAACAGAGTCAATATTCTCCCAGGTCAGTGATTCCAATTCAAGGACAACACTCCCCGATTCTTGAAGTTATGCTTCCAGCTGTGAAACTCAGCTGCAAGAGCACAAAACACAAATGTTTGCAACTATGTTCAGCAAATGCAGAACCTTGTTTCATATTTTGTTGGAGTAATTCTTCCTTCCCTTCAAACTTCAAAAAATGTCCCGAGCACGAGAAGCGGGGCAGGAACCGCACTGCTGCATAGTCTTCCTGCCAACCAGGAGTAGACAACCTCTGCCTACACAAAATAAACTGATGGTAGGTCTCCATTTACCAGATTTCCCTACTTTGGTGTCTCCATGATTTCCCAAAGCACCTTAGAAGAAAATAAATGCACCCAAACTGCAATTATGGTTGTGATATGATTAAAATTATGTATTTAGAGCAATAGAGCTGTGCAGCAAGGAAACACTTTGTCCATGCCGTCCAACTTTGCATATTGGCCTTGTCCTATTATCCTGCATTTGGTCCACAGGCCTCTAAATTCTTCCTGTCCATCTATCTGTCTAAATGCATTTTAAATTTGTAACTGTATGTGCTTTAATAGTTTCCTCTGGCTCATTCCAGATATGGACCAGCGCCTGAGCAAAAATGTTGCTTCTGCGCTCTCACTTAAATATCTCTCCTCTGAAATTAATCCTCTGTCCTCCAGTTTTCAAATCCTCTACTCTGGGAAAAAGACTGCGATCATTCACTTTATCCATGCCCGTCATGATCTTGTACACTTCAGAAAGGTCACCCCTCAGCCTCCCATGCTCCAAAGAAGAGAGTTACAGCTTATCCGACCTCTGCCTATAACTGAAGCCCTTTGAATGCTGAAGATTTGGAGGTTGAAGATTGGGGAAGAAGAGAAGATTTAGGGAGGAACACAGATTATTTGTTAAAGGTGTATGACCAGAGTGGTCAATGTTTCCAATTCAGCTAAATGCCCTGCAAAGCAGGCAAACGTAAGGAAGCTTGGCTGATGAGGGAAATTGAGACGTTAGTCAAAAACAATTTATGGGGCAGGTATAGGCAGCTGGGATCAAGTGCATCCCTGGAGAAGTTTTGGGAACTAAGGAGTAAACTAAAAAAGGAAATCAGAAGGGCAAAAAGGGACCAGGAGATAGCTCTGGCGGGCAGCATTAAGGACAATCCACAAAATAATTTATAAATACATAAGGGGGAAAAGGGTAACTAGAGAGAGAGTGGAACCTCTTAGGAATCAAAGCGGTCACCTCTGTGTGGAGCCACAGGAGATGGGCAAGGTCCTAAATGAATATTTCTCCTCTGTATTTACCGAGGAGAAAGACAGTAGGACGGAGGAAATTGGAGCAGTCACTGGAAGTGTCTTGAGAGCAGTCAGGGTTACGGTCGAAGAAGTACTGAAGGTTCCGCATGGTAGGCTGCTCTGGAAGATTAGATTGCATGGGATCCATGGAGAGATAGCTGAGTGGATAGCAAATTGGCTCCATGGAAGAAAGCAGAGGGTGATGGTGGAAGGGTTGCTTCTCGGACTGGAGACCTGTGACTAGTGGTGTGTCTCAGGGTTCGGTGCTGGGCCCGTTACTGTTTGTCATCTACATCAATGATTAGCAAGTTTGCTGATGATAGAAAAGTTAGTGGTTTTGCAGATAGTGAAGATGGTTGTGAAAGATTGCAGCAGGATCTGGATCGAATGGCCAGGTGGGCAGAGGAATGGTTGATGGAATTTAATACAGAAAAGTGAGAGGTGTTGCATTTTGGGATGTCGAACAAGTGCAGGACCTACACAGTAAATGGTAGACCTCTGGGTAGTGTTGTAGAGCAGTGGGAGCTAGGAATACAGGTCCATGGTTCCTTGAAGGTCAAGTCGCAGGTAGATAAGGTGGTCAAAAAGGCTTTTGGCATTCTGGCCTTCATCAGGCAGAGTACTGAGTTTTGAAGTTCGGAGGTCATGTTGCGGTTGTATAAGACGTTGGTGAGACCGCATTTAAAATATTGTGTCCAGTTCTGGGCACCATATTATAGGCAATATATTGCCAAGCTTGAAAGGGTTCAGAAAAGATTTACGAAGATGTCGCCAGGACTAGAGGGTGTAAATTATAGGGAGAGGTAGAGTAGGCTGGGCCTCTATTCATGGAGCGCAGGAGGAAGAGGGGAGATCTTATGGAGGTATACAAAATCATGAGAGGAATAGATCGGGTAGATGCACAGAGTATTTTGCTCAGAGTAGGGGAATCGAGGACCAGAAGACATAGGTTCAAGGTGAAGAGGAAAAGATTTAATGGGAAACCGACAGGTAACTTTTTCACACAAAGGGTGGTGGGTGTACGGAACAAGCTGCCAGAGGAGGTAGTTGAGGCTCCCATCGTTTAAGAAACAGTTAAACAGGTACATGGATAGGACAGGTTTGGAGGGATATAGACGAAGCACAGGCAAGTGGGATTAGTGGAGCTGAGACATTGTTGGCCGGTGTGGGCGAGTTGGGCCGAGGGGCCTGTTTCCACACTGTATCACTCTATGACTCTATGACTATGATTATGGCCTAGGTATTGAAAGCAGCCACATACAAACCAAATGCACCAATGATACAGAAACTAAAAGCCCAATATTATGATTGCTTGGGAATAGTTATGGTCACTAAACTTCAATCATCATCATCATCGTTGAAAACATCAACGGGCACGGTGCCATACAATGCTATATACGGCAGTGATCGCAACTACTGATGTATGGATAGCCGTTGGCTCGCTAGGAGCTCATCCGCCTTTTAACAGCTCTTGTTTTAAGTCCTGCTGGAGGGTCCACAGTCCCCTCCTCACCTGGCAAACCAGGTGGGGGAGACGGTTTAGTCGCTGACTATCCCACCATGGAGCAGGTAGCACGGTGTTACATGGTACCCGTGGCTGGGGGAACGCCCCCCCCCCCTGACCTGACATAGGAATATCTATGTTGGTACCCTCAATATCTAACGCACAATGTATTGACTTGGAGTACACCGGGTGGTCTACAGTCTCTCTCCAGATGTGAACAGAAGATTAAAGAGACTAGAGTGGGGAGATTAAAGAGTAGGTTTTGAACAACAGGCTCTGACAATCTAGAGACTCAATCCTGGAATGTTATTTATTCATTGATAAACAACTTTCCCAGGGTGAAATACAGCCATGATTACCTCTGAGTCATTTATCACCACCCTTAGAATTTAGTTTCCTAGTCAGTGA
The DNA here is from genome assembly GCF_028641065.1 of Leucoraja erinaceus. Lineage (NCBI taxonomy): Eukaryota > Metazoa > Chordata > Chondrichthyes > Rajiformes > Rajidae > Leucoraja > Leucoraja erinaceus. Next base: position 122,195,502 of record NC_073377.1, on the reverse strand, counting down.
TTCACGAAATTTAAAAATGTCAGCCAGTCAGTGCTTCACATTTCTAAAAGTGAACTACAAGGTTTACAACAAATAAATATCACGAAAATAGCACGCATATCCATATTTCACAGGACCACAGTGACATAAATCATTTAGTTTTGGGCAAAAACAGTTTTTTAGGTTCGGGTGAACTCAGACACAACAGCTATCTAAAGGATGTAAATCAGGTTTGGCACTTGGTGGGACTTAGAGCATGTTATTCCAGGAGTAATTACTGTTGAACATATCTGGGGCAACTAGGTTTCCATACTACAGAGTTGGTCTGGGATTACTGTTCAGTGCCATATTTACATTTGATCAGTGGGGAACACCAAAGCTCCTCTCCCTGCAACTCAATCTCACCGTAAACCCCCTGAGGCCAACAGGATCTGACTCCCTGATGTTCAAGCCACTGGGGGTGGGAGATTACAACCTTCACATGGTCCACCCTGTTTCGACGAATGCAATCAACCTGGCGTGCACAAGCATGTAAGATCAAATAGAACAAGTTGTCCTACATGGCTGCCGTGAAGAGAGAGTGGACGCTGGCGCGCTTTGGCTGCCGCTGCTCTCTCTTCACACTGTGTTTTTGATTTTCTGGTTTTGGATTGAATTCTGTTTTTAATTTGTGTCTCTGTGATGTCTTTATTACTTGTTTTATTCCGATTATATGTTTTTATTCCGATTACTATGCAAGGTGTCCTTGAGATGTCCGAAAGGCGCCCATCAAAAAAAATGTATTTTTATTATTTATTATTATTACAACTTTAGGCTGTGCACGCCATACGCAAGAAGATGAAGAAGCCACTTGACTTAGCATTCAAACTCTCATCCTCCAATGATTCCAACCACCCAGGTTCATTGCCACATCCTATTTCTCACATGCTCCCTCATTTTCTGCGTCCTCAACTGGAGGATCGTATCACCAACCTCTCTATCCCTCCATCACATCCCTGACTACCACCCACAACCTAGTCTCTGATTCTTCCTGAAGACGATTGTTCTGAGCATCACACCTCTTTAAAAGCCCCCTCTTTGTGTCCAATGTGGTTTGGAGACCTTCTCTTCCCCAGTGCTGGCTACCCATCTTCTTCAGCACCCCTTCCCCATACCCTAATCCTCAGCTTCTGACTTCCGGTCAGCTCTTTCCTTAAAACCTCAAAATTGGTCTCAGTTTCCCCTTGTGGAAATTATAACCCCCTGTCTGTGGTCTCCAAGGCCTAACTTTCAGTAGAAGATGGAAGATGGAAGGTGAAAGGCAAGGGTGGGTATCAAACAGTTGGTAGCGGACTGCTGCAACTCTTACCCAGTACTCATTTGGACAAACTTGTATTTCCAGCTGGATGGTTAGCTAAATCCAATATGTTAGGCACACTGAAAGCAAGGAAGGCAACCTACTGATGTGAGGGAAATGTTGGTTCATCAATGTTTTGTCCATGAGAGGGCATGTTGATTTAGTCAAGACAGAAGTTAATTTTCAGACACTGTGTCCCTTATTGAAGAGCTGTGTCATTATTGGGCACTGTTTGAACTGCATTAGCATTGATGTGGTGAGACAGTAGATCTAACGGTGGCTGTGCAGACTAGTCCTTTCCTTGGACAACCTCTTTCCAACACATTTTGCTTTGCTTTCTTCATCCTTATCCAGTTTCACTAATTGTGCCTGAATAGCATGACTGGAATTGTTCACTTCAGTACTTTAAAAAAAAATCTCAACTGGGATAAAGACAAAGAGGCCATTGTGACAAGAACACAGGAACAAGTCATTCATTGAACCCCTGAAGACTCTTATACCATTCAACTAGATCATGGCTGAATTGTACCTCAACTACGTTTAGTCCCCTTTGCTCTACATCGCTCGCTACCTTAGCCTAACAAAACCCTATTGATCAATATTTTAATTGACCCAGTAAAACGGTCTTTTGAGAGAGTGAGTTTCAGATTTCTGTTACTCTTTGTGTGGAAAAGTACTTCCTGATTTTACTCCTAATTGGCCCAGCTCCAATCCCATTGTTAATGCCCCCTTGTTCTGGATTCCACGCCAGAGGAAATAGTTTCTTTGCTTCGCGTGTACCATTTCTAAGGCCAATTCAGTTTTATACAGTCAGACAATTACTTTAAGATGACTTATGGAGGGTTTACATATGAAGAATGTTCCCCATTCATCAAAACCCACGTAGCAGTTTACTGTAAAACTGCTCAGAATGTTTAATAGGTCTGTCTAAGTTATTGTCCCCACAGAGTAAATTCGCTGATTCTGCCCATGATATTGTGATGAACTGAAATGTTGGTTTGTGATATAATATTTTAGTGTTTTTTCCAAAGCATTGGTAAGCAAGGGACTGTGGAACAACAGTTGATAATGCCCCTGTCCCACTTGGGAAACCTGAACGGAAACCTCTGGAGACCTTGCGCCCCACCCTAGGTTTCTGTGCGGTTCCCGGAGGTTCCCGGAGGTTTTTGTCAGTCTCCCGACCTGCTTGCACTACCTGCAACCTCCGGCAACTACCTGCAACCTCCTGCAACTACCTGCAACCTCCCGGAACCGCACGAAAACCTTGGGTGGGGCGCAAAGTCTCCAGTTCTGAGGTTTCCGTTCAGGTTTCCTAAGTCGGACAGGGGCATTAGTGTCTACCACTGCTGTACTGAATAAGCATGAGGTGCCATCAAAGACAAAGTATCTTCCAACCGTGGTTTGATGGAAATTACAATCCTTTTTAATTTCCAGGTACAGCTTCTAACTGGACTGGTTCAAGAAGCAGGTTCATTTTAAACATGTATTACTTCAGTGAAATAGCTAAGTCCATATAGCCTCAGTCAGTCAAACTTCCAAGGCCTGTTGAATTGAACTGGAAGTCACTACAATTATACATAATTTCTCCTGTACTCAAATCCTCGCTATGAAGGTTAATGTTCCACGTTGCTATGATAAATGTGCAAAGTAATTGTTATTGGTGTTATCATCTGCCTGATAAATGAGGGTGGGAGGTGAAAGTGGGCAGAGAAAATATACAGGAATAAATATATCTATAGAGAAGGCTCAGTGAAGTGCTTCATGCACAGATGAGCTGAGCTACCAGCAGAGTGATAATTGGCAGCCCCAGTGACAACATTGAATATGTGGTCTATAATTTATCTTCCATCAAATACATGACATCAAGATCATTATGTTTTAGATAATTACCAGGAAGAAGAATGGAACCAATGTTGGTGGATTTTGGTATATGACAGGGATCAAAGATGATTGATGACTTTGCCACACTCAGTATTTAGTTCGAGATGATTTCCACTTATCCAGTTCAGGCTATCAGCAGCAGTGATGGAAATGGGGGGTACGCAGGGGGTATACGTTCCCCTACTTTTTAGTTTCCAGTTTATGTCCAATTTCTGTACTAGAAGGGAGTCAGACATTTATTAGCTATCGTCATAGCTGCCAAGTGATACGGATTTTCCGTATTTCATACGGAAATGCAATACGAATACGGAAATATGAATTTGTGTTGTTAAATACAGATTTTTCTTTTAAACGACCATGATAATCGTTACAACGAGTCATCGCTGCACCGGCCATGAGACGTAAACGATTTGTTAACTACCACTGTTACCAGTTGTTAACAGCAGTAGTTAACACGTAGTTATACAATATGTCATTAATACATCGATCCACATTTCTCAGTAAATGTAATTGTGTTTTGACCAAGTATTAATGACGGGAGAATTTCTTAAAACTCACTGTCATTGAGGACTCCGGACCGCAAGCACGGGCTTCTTCCTGGTGTGCAGGTAAAGCCATTCACCCCACGTTATTTTATTATTCTCTCGCTCTCTCTCTCTCTCTCTCCTCTCTCCCCTCTCTCTTTTGCCCTCCATCCCTCGTTCTCTCTCTCCCTCTCTCGCTGTATCTCTCTGTCTTTCGCTCTCTCCCTCCCTTCCTCTCTCTCCTGCTCCCCATCTCACCTCTCTCTTGCTCTCTCACTCCCTCTCTCTCACCCTCTCGCCTCGGCATTCCCGGAATCATTTGGCGTTTTGCGGGGATGGCGGCATCTGCAGTTCCTTCCTCTTGGGGCGGGGGGGGGAGGAGCCCTGGCCCGTGTGGCTCCTGGTCCGTTCCCTCCGCGGGTGCCGCCTGACCTGCTGAGTTCCTCCAATACTCTGTGTTTTTTGCTTGGCTCTGGAGTTGAACGTGGACAAGGGGGGCTAGGGTGCTCAGCGGAACGGGCGGCAACTCTTGGGAGTGGGTGGCATTTCGGGTCACGACCCTTCTTCGGACAATCGAAAGTACTCTCACCGACGAGAGTTCAGTTCAATCTGAAGAAGGGTCTTCTCTCCAGAGTCGCTGCCTGTCCTGCTGAGTTACTCCAGCTTTATGTCTATCTTCAATTTCAGAGTTAAATAGAAAACACAGAGTGCTGGAGGAACTCAGCGGGCTAGGCGGCCTCTGTGGAGGGAATGGATTGGAGTTGTTTCGGGCCGGGTTCTTCTTCAATAGGAAGGTTCTGCAGATCAAAGATACTAGAACGGATACTAGTATCTTTGCTGCAGATCAGGCATGATACTCTTCCGATTTAAATTGGAAATCCGAAATCCCCCCTTCCTTTCCAACCTTAGCCTCAGGGACCTTAGCATACCACTAGTTCCTAAAACCCATTTCCATCACTGATCAGCAGTTAGACAATGGGGGGACAAAGGAAGCAATGGTGGCTGACATATGGAAACCAAAACACTAGTGATGATAGTGTGGAATGGAAGGAAAAGTCACTGCAGGTGACTGATAGGTAAGACTGACACGTAGGTAAGTCTCAAAATGAGAGATGGGCCATTTAGCTGAGTTGAAGAGAAATTACTTTACTCGGGGATTACTTTACTCGGGAATCTATGGAGTTCTATCAAAGGTTCAGTCGTTGATTGCATTCAAGGCACTGACTCAATCCAACTAATCAATTGTAAAGCAACACCGGAGGACAATGACATGTTAATTATTCACTAGGTCTAAAAAGGTTAAGAAAGAGGGGACATCTTCAGTGATGGCATTAATATAGTATCTGGAACTCATCTTATTGAGGATGCATAGATTATTCTTGTCACAATCACACGTTCCATCTTTAATGACGTTGAGGAGAGCCAACTTGGCATTCTGGTGGATGAAAACCCTATTACAGAAATTCATAGTGCTGGCAACCTACTTCTGCAGAAACCATTTGTTTTCACAACACTCTACCATCTATACACACCAACATGTTAGTATAGGTCCACCATCTATTTTCCAGCAACTGATGGTCCGGCACTTCCTTTAATCCGGACAAAATTACAAGAGCGCACTTGAAATTGCCACGACCACCAGACTAGTTCAGTGAGTTACAGAAGTCACATATGTCATTGTTTATGCTGTGTGATCATTTGGTACATGTGCCTCCGTCCCAAACTGTTTTTATAATTATAATTATTTTCATTTCTAGCAGCGCATGTTGCTTTTGAGACACAGGAAGGGTATAATTAGTTGGTCAGAGGTGTATTGTTGAATTATTATTACTTGACCTCTGTTGATCCAGCAAAATGGATAATCAGGCAAATCTCTGGAACCAAATGTGCTAGAAAATCAGTGGTGTACCTGTATTTAAGTAAAGCAAATTCAGTCTGGGATGACGTACACAAGTGACTATTCTGGCACAATTTCTCGATCGGTCTACATTTTTTCTTAAAGATTCTATTTGCAAAATGGTTCAAATTTGCGAATAGCAAGGTATTGCTTATGCAATCTGCCAAATATGTGAGAAGTGCCAGATATGTTTCGAAGGCATTTGTCTTCAGTCCCACTTCTCTGGAACAGCCCACATTCTTTTTAACTCTTTTTTGTCAAGAGTGAAATGCATGACATGTGGATCTTAGTTCTCACCATCCCTTAGTATATTTAAACAGTGGCACACAAATGCATCCTGAGGTTCCATTGCCAACTGAACTTCATCAGACTCAGACTCAGTCTCTGTTGTTTCACACATCCCTTAAGCTTCTGTTAAGCTCCATATATATGAAGTTTACAGGTCATCAAGAACCACACAAAAAGGACTGCCAAAGTCATTTTACATTCTGGACAGATGTTTCTGCGGCTGTAAATCGGAATAGCAGTTTTATGGGGGCTGAGGGTGGAATGAAGGTATGAAGGATGATGAGCTCAAAGTGACGCTGGTAGGCTTTTGCATGACTTGTTTTGAAGACCTTCCAAACTATTTCCTCATGGATAAGCAACCAAACTTAATGTCTAACATCCCAAAGTATAAGATGTGGGGGCCCAAAGTCTCAAAATGAGAGATGGGCCATTTAGCACTGAGTTGAAGAGAAATGAGTTTACTCAGAGATTGATGAATCTTTGGAGTTCTCTATCAAAGGCTCAGTCAGTGATTGCATTCAAAGCAGAGATTGATCATTTCTGGCTATCGGAGGAATCCAAGGATTGGGGGGGGGGGGGAGGGCAGGAAAATCAGAGAGCCATGATCTCGTATCTCTTATCTCGCACAACGACAAAGAAGGCCATTTGGCCATTGAGTCCATTATGGCCTCCGAGCATTATGAGCAAAACCATTCAACAGCTTATTTCATTGCAACCTTTTCAATCTTGTTTTGGTCACTCACTGTTGGAAAGATGCCATGAAGTTGGAAAGGGTGCAGAAAAGATTTATGATGATGTTGTCAAGGAATCAAAGGACTGAGTTACATGAGAAGGCTGGGCAGGCTTTCACTTTCTTCCATATGTTTATCCAAGTGTCTTTTAAATGTCTACCACTTCCTTTGGCAGTTTGTGCCATGCACACACTCACTCAGGTCCCTTTGAAGTCTTTCACCTCTGCCCTTAAAATCTATGCCCTCTAGCTTTAGGCTCTCCTAGCCTGAGAAAAAGACTGTAGCTATTCACCATATCTAATCCGCTTACGATTTTATAAACTTTTATTTTATAAATGAAAGTACATTACAGAAAATACAGAAAACATGAAAATCAGATGCACCTATAGTCGTGCATAATTCAATCTTCCAAGCAGTGGAGGTGAAAAATCACCTTGACATACACTTCTAATGTCTACTTTACAGCGAATCACAAAAGGAAGCTAGTCTACACAGTGCATCTGACCTGGCTGGTACTTTCATGCCAATTCCCCCAAAAAGTTTTCATGTTTCTATTTTTAAAAATAATTGTCCAATTCCATTGTAAATTAAATACTAAGAAAGTCCTGCTGCTGCAGGAAATCTGACATAAAGAAAACAGAAATTGCTGGAAATGCTCGGCAGGTTAGGCAACGTCTGTGGAAAGACTACACTTGAAACACACAGTGCGGTAATGTTCGTGTATTTAATTCTGCTTCTGAAATGCAGCTGCATTGAATTCAGTTAAACTTCAGAAATGGAGTTCCAAAATCAGGTGCCACCTCATGGCCTGTTTACAGCACACAAGAAAGCACAACTTCCTAGCTGACAGAATTCATATTTTAGATTAATGAGATGTGACAAAGCATTACTCCCTCGGCCGATATTCACTGAGCTCCTGGGTATTTCAAGCAACTTTTACTTTAAATCGTGCCTCAACAATGGCCTCAGCACTGAGGTTATGTAATAGTATCTACATTTATAATTTGTGTGTGATGAACATCATCTTAATTGATAACATTTGTAGATGGTTTTCTGCGATCATTCTACACTTTTCCTCTACCGAAGAAAGCTTTCACAATTGGAATGAACTTTATATAAAAACAATCAGTAAAACCCTCTGCTGAACATTCAGAAAAATTACGCTTTCCTTTACAGCTTTCAGAGACAGGAAGCAGGACATCTGTAATTAAATGATCTGATTTTTTTATTTCTCTCATTCAGCGTTGCTACTAAGGGCCTTGACTTTTGATTTAGTTCAAGTCAGGTCAACTTTATTTGTCACATACACATACAAGATGTGCAGTGAAATGAAAGTGGCAATGCCTGCGGACTGTGCAAAAACCACAGAACAGAAAAGAACAGAATAAGTATTTACATGCGAGAAAATATTTTTTTACAAGAGACACAACACAACAGTAACTTAGTCCCTGGTGAGATAAGAGTTTACAGTCCTGATGGCCTGTGGGAAGAAACTCCGTCTCTCTCTTTACCAAATACTAACTTTTCATTTCCTTTACAATGAAGTACAAGGTCTGAAGAAGGGTATCGACCCGAAACGTCACCTATTCCTTCGCTCCATAGATGCTGCCTCACCCGCTGAGTTTCTCCAGCATTTTTATCTACGTCCTTTATAGTGAACCTCATTCCCCAGGTATTCTCATTTTTGTGGATGTGGTGTGGTTATTTAGTTGTACTCATATAACCCTGTAAGTATAATGTCATTGACTCTTGTGTCCTAAAGCACATTTCAAAGGTGTAATGTTGTACTCAGTGATTGTATTTAATAGGGAAATTAGAACATCACAACTTGAGCATGGACTTCCTTAAAAGCCCGTGGTTCTTAATAGATGGAAAACGAGAGTGATACATCTTGTATACAGTGACCCTTATCAAACCTGTCTTGTTGAACAAGAATCTAGACCAGTGATGGAGTCTTCTTCAAGGTTTCAAAGTACGCAGGACCCATTTTATAACAAAGTCTCTGAGAAGAACTCAGTGTCAGCCAATAAATTGTATATGAAATAGGGAGCATATCTGCGGTACTAGCAAGCAGTCGACTGTGTAGCTAATGATGTCCATACAAAATGAAAACAGTCCACTTAATGAATGAAGGAAATTGAGCAGAGGAAATGACAATAATGCCCCTGTCCCACTTTGGAAACCTGAACGGAAACCTTTGGAGACTTTGCGCCCCACCCAAGGTTTCCGTGCGGTTCCCGGAGGTTGCAGGTGGTTGCCGGAGGTTGCAGGTAGTGGAAGCAGGCAGGGAGACTGACAAAAACCTCCGGGAACCGCACAGAAACCTTTGGTGGGGCGCAAAGTCTCCACAGATTTCCGTTCAGGTTTCCTAAGTGGGACAGGGGCATTACATTTACCAATTTAAGCAGGATATTTTAAACAGAAATACAGGGAATGGAGGATAACTTCCCATAAGTTTTTTTTGCTTCAATTCAATGCAAATAAAGTTATCTTGGTAACTTGTATTGACAGTGAAATTATCCAATTATGCCACACGACTGCCCTATTCTCATCCATTTACAAATGTGTGATACTACCAACAAAGTTAATCTGAAAGCTGTTCATATCTTGGTCAATGGCAGGTAAAACCTAAGTGGCTCTAATGTTTTACTTTCAGAGATACAGAAATACAGCGTGGAAACAGTGCTATATCCGAGTCCACACCCATCATCGATCACCTGTTCACACTAGTTCTATGTTTATCATCCACTCCCTACACACTGGGAGAAATTTACAGAGGCCAATTAACCTACAAATCCATACATCTTTGGGATGTGAGAGGAAACTGGGGCACCCACGCTGTCACAGGGAGAATGTGCAAACTCCGCACAGACAGCACCTGAGGTCAGGATCGAACCTGTGTCGCTGGTGCTGCGAGGCAGTGGCTCTACCAGCTGTGCCACTGTGCCGCCCAATGATAATTATGAAGATATGTTGAATAGACGACCTTCATGTATAAGCTATATTTAAGAGGGAGTTAGATATGGCCCTTGTGGCTAAAGGGATCAGGGGGTATGGAGAGAAGGCAGGTACAGGATACGGTGTTGGATGATCAGCCATGATCATATTGAATGGCGGTGCAGGCTCGAAGGGCCGAATGACCTACTCCTGCACCTATTTTCTATGTTTCTATGTAGCCCAGAACGTTTAACAATAAACAGTGATCCAGATGACATAAAAGCTTCAGATGAAAGGTAATTAGGTTGAATCAACTTGGATTCTCTTTCCTTTGGCACTGCTTGACTTGCCAAATATTTTCAGCATTTTCTGATTTTGTTGCAGTATTGCAGTATTTCTGAGGTCACTAATTGGATATTTTACAAGGATTAAATGATTTGATAAAGAAGCGTATTTTCTCTGGATAAAGAGGCCAGAATGCGATGACATTTCCTGAATACTGAAGCAAGCCATTCTGAATTGATGTAAGGATGCATTTCACACAAAGGAAACTCTCTCACTGGCAATTGTATTTATGCCATCTTGTCTTCTTCCAGGATTGTATTGATTCCTGGAAGAACATGTTTGTCACAGGAGGAGAGATTAAGCAGAGTAAACTTTTACTCACTTGAATTTAAAAGAATGAATTGATTTTTTTGAAACATACACAATTACAGGGCTTGATAGGATAGATAGATGAGGTTGTTGTTTCCCCTGGCTGGGTATGTAGAACCATTTTAAAATAAGGTATTGGCCATTAAATCAGGACCAAGATACTAAGACATTTCTTTACTCAAAAAAATGGCAATTCTTTATCATTCCTTCGTTCTGAGATGAATACATTTCTACATGCTAAGGGAATTAAGGGATGCAGGGTTAGCTCATAGAAACATAGAAACATAGAAATTAGGAGCAGGAGTAGGCCATTCAGCCCTTCGAGCCTGCACCGCCATTCAATATGATCATGGCTGATCATCCAACTCAGTCTCCTGTACCTGCCTTCTCTCCATACCCCCTGATCCCCTTAGCCACAAGGGCCACATCTAACTCCCTCTTAAATATAGCCAATGAACTGGCCTCAACTACCCTCTGTGGCAGAGAGTTCCAGAGATTCACCACTCTCTGAATCTCTGGAACTCTCTGCCACAGAGGGTAGTTGAGGGTGGCTCAGGAGAGCATTGCTGATGTGAACAATCAGGAATGATCTTGTTGAATAAAGAAGTCGGTACAAGGAACCAGAACCAATCCTGCTTCTATTTTGTGTGTTCTTTTCTCCCAAAAACTACTGGGTCTATTTCTATACTTTTGTTTGGCATAGCTCCCATTCCCGTGTCCCTTCCTACAGCGATGGAAAATGTGGATCATTCCTGTAACCTTGACTACCTGTAAGCTTGCACTTAAAAATTCCACCTCTATGGGTTTTCAGAATTAAATCCTGAAATCCCACAAGTAACAACCAAATGGCTGAGCAGAAGATTAATAGGTGTTTAGAAGCAGTAAAGTGTTCCACAGTCAGTTAACACTTCAAAAGCCCAGTAAAAATGCTCGAGCCAAATCTGTACAAAAATGTAAAAAAACTGCCGGAGGAACTCAACGAGTCAGACAGCATCATGTACAAAGTCTTCAGCCACCATGAAGATTTCAACCTCAAACCAAGTAAAATGAGATAGTGACAAAGATCCCAGTCTGTCTGTCTGCACTGTCTGAAGTTTCCAAATCATGCCAAAGGTTCCAATTTTAGTTTTATGTTTTAAATGTGGAAAAAAAAATCAAGTTAACTTTGGAAAACACAGTTACATGCTCATCCAGCAATGTAAATTGGTTCATACTCGTTACAAGTTTGTTACATTGTGCGACCTTCTTTACAGCTGATTAACTTTAATTATTTCTAAAACAACCAGGTGATTTATTCCTGTCCTTTTACGATATATAGGCTGTGTTCAATATTCTGATTCTAATAAAGGGCCTGTCCCACTTGGGTGACCTAATTGGCGAGTATAGAAGAGTAAAAAAAAATGACATTTTGAAGACCTCCTTCGACTATTTTGAAGATCAGCTTCAACTAGCTATGACTAACTTTGAGAAAATTGGACACCGAATAGTGGAGAGTGAAGACAACCTCCTTCGATCTCATTCGACCTCCCTTCGACTATGATGAAGACCATCCATGACGACCTTTGACTACCTACGAGTAACATGGCGACCTACTACGACTAAACCTACGAGTAAAAAAAGTATTGATTTTTTTCATGGTGACCTTTTTTTACTTGCGGGCATTTTTTATCATATTGAAAAAACTGCCATGACCTAGCTGAGGCCTCGAGTACGCGGAGACCTCTCTCGAGCATGAAGGAGAGTTACGAAGACCTCCCACAACCTCGTGACGACCATGCTGCTAGTATGAGTCGAGGGCAAACTCGCCAGAACTCGCCAATTAGGTCGCCCAAGTGGGACAGGCCCTTTACTCATTTTCTATTTACCTCGTTTTATTTCTTGTCATATTATAAAAAGGTGTTTCATCTTCACCACCGATCAATCTGTTCCTTCAGGCTAATTTAAAATATGAGTAAATTGTTGCTTACTAAAGTCATACAGCACAGAAACAGGCACTTGAGACTATTCTGTCCACATGACCAGGCTCTGAAAGTTGTTTTACTGCAGCTCATCTAATGATACTGTTTCATATTTCCAGGAAAGCATAAGACACATGAGCAGGATTAGAACATTTGGCTCATTGAGTCTATTCCATCATTCGATAATGGCTGTTCATTTTTTCCCACCCAACACCATTCTCCTGCCTTCTCCCTGTAACCGTTAAGGCCCTTCACGTAATGCAAAGTCAACCTGATGGAGCAGATGAAGCCTTTGTTTAAGGTCATCTTTTACAATACTGAAAGTCAAGATTTATTTTCATACTCAGTTTTTATAGGATATAAACCCTGAATCATCTGATGGATGACTATAATGCAGTAAATTCAATACAAATGAAAACAGTTAGATGCCCTGAATGACAGCTGAGGACAAATTGTATATGAAACAATATTTGTTTTGTGCACTTATGACAAACCTACATTCTACAAAAATGTGGGGTAGGTGTGTGTTTCACTCAACAGAATATCTGTCAAATCTTGAGTCAATTTGTGTCATCCTTCAGTGTCAGTAGGAAAAAGACTAAAGAAACACCATTATCAGAGATTCAGATCAAATTTCCTATAATATACAGAATTGGTTCTGCAGCTAATAATTGAGATAATAACCATAACTGGCAAAGCTCTAAATTTAACTCAGCTTCTCTTGTTTCATAAAATCATAGTATCACAGAAATATAAAGTACAAACACGGCCTCTTTTGACCAACCTCATCTAAGCCGACCATGATGCCCATTTACACTGATCCTATTTATCTACATCAGTCCTGTTTTCCTCCACACCTATCCTATCTAAGCACCTGTTCAAATGCCTTTCAAATGTTGGGCAGCACAGTAGCTCAATTGTAGAGTTGCTAACTTACAGCGTCGGAGATCTGGGTTTGATCCTGACAATTGGTGCTTTGTGTACAGAGTTTGTATGTTCTCCTCGTGACCGCGTGGGTTTTCTCTGGGTGCACCGGTTTCCTCCCACACTCCAAAGATGTACAGGTTAATTGGCATCTGTAATTTGTAAATTGTCCCTATTGTAGGATTGTGCTAGTATATGGGTATCGCTGGACGGTGTGGGCTCGGTGGGCCGAAGAGCCTATTGGGCGAGTCCAGAAACAGGGGCCACAGTCTTAGAATAAAGGGGAAGCCATTTAAGACTGAGGTGAGAAAAAACTTTTTCACCCAGAGAGCTGTGAATTCCTTGCCACAGAGGGCAGTGGAGGCCAAGTTACTGGATGGATTTAAGAGAGAGTTCGATAAAGCTCAAGGGGCTAATGGAGTCCAGGGATATGGGGAGAAGGCAGGCACAGGTTATTGATAGGGGATGATCAGCCATGATCACAATGAATGGCGGTGCTTGGCTCGAAGGGCCGAATGGTCTCCTCCTGCACCTATTTTCTATGTTTCTATGTTCCCACACTGTACCTCGAAAGTCTAAAATAAAGTCACACAAAAACTGCAAGACTCCTGGAATTTTTGGATAACTCCATTACATGATTTCTTTCATATTTTCTCTATTGTGAACAGAAAGGTTCGCTACCTACTTTCAACTAGTCTCAGCATCATGCATTTTCTTTAAAAGTTTGTTTTAATATGAACAATATAAAAGGATAACAGCTTAAGACACACTGTCAATATAAGGCTAATTTTTAAAAGTTTGAAATACTTAATGTGGGAAATTTCTTGGCTCTAATGGACTCCCATATTCAGAGTCCATTACAGTCAACAAATGCATTGACTGGAGTGAATGTATCCAGCACTCTTTACATCCCTGGCAACTCAAGACAAGTTTCTCCCCTGTTACCTCTTAATTGTAAAGGTTTGAATGCAAAACTGGACCCAACATAAGGGAGCACTGAGATTAGATATGTTTGTAGGAAGGAATGAAATCAGAAGTAAGTAACAATAGTTCCATGTCCTCAATGACTATCGACCAGTGGCATTAATGTCTGCGGTGATGAAGTGCTTTGAGAGGTTGATTATGGCGCATATCAACTCCTACCTGGACAAGAACCTGGACGCACTGCAGTTCGCTTACCGCCACAACATATCAATGATGGATGCGATCTCACTTGTTCTCCACTCTGCTCTAGACCACTTGGACAACAAAAAACTCATGTCAGGCTGTTATTCATTGACTACAGCCCGGCATTTAATACCATTGTCCCCTCCAAGCTGGTTATCAAGCTCTCAGATCTAATCCACTTCCTCATCCAGTCTGTCCATATTGGTGGAAATGGGTCATCCTCGATAACAATCAGCACAGGAGCATCTCAAGGCTGCGTGCTCAGCCCCCTGCTTTATTCACTCTATACTCATGACTGTGTAGCCGGACATAGTGCGAACTCCATCATCAAGTTCGCCGACGACACCACTGTTGTGCGACGAATCACTGATGGTGATGAGTCAGAGTATAGAAGTGAGATCGACCGATTGACCAAATGGTGCCAGTGCAATAACCTGGCTCTCAACACCAGCAAAACCAAGGAACTGATTGTGGACTTTGGAAAGGGTTGGATAGGGACCCACAATATCATTTATATCGACGGGATGATGGTGGAAAGTTTCAAGAACTTCAAATCCCTGGGCGTGCATATTTCCGAAGATCTTTCCTGGTCCCAGCACATTGATGCAATTATAAAGAAAGCACATCAGCGCCTCTACTTCCTGAGAAGATTACGGAGGGTCGGTCTGTCAAGGAGGACTCTCTCGAACTTCTACAGGTGCACAGTAGAGAGCATGCTGACCTGTTGCATCATGGCTTGGTTCAGCAACTTGAGCTTCCAGTAGCAGAAAAGGCTGCAAAAAGTTGTAAACACTGCCCAGTCCATCACCGGTCTGACCTCCCTACCATTGAGGGGATCTATCGCAGTCGCTGCCTCAAAAAGGCTGCCAACATCATCAAAGACCCACACCATCCTGGCCACACACTCTTCTCTCCACTGCCATCAGGTCAAAGGTACAGGAGCCTGAAATCGGGTACATCCAGGTTCAGGAACAGCTGCTTCCCCACAGCCATCAGGCTATTAAACACAACTTCAAACAAACTTTGAACTATGACAGCCTATTGAACTTTATCTGTTTATTTATGTGTATATATATATATATATATTCTATGGTATATGGACACACTGATCTGTATTTATACTATTATAATATTATAATATTACAATATTCTGTTGTGCTGCAGCAAGCAAGAATTTTATTGTCCTATCTGGGACACATGACAATAAACTCCCTTGACTTGACTTGATGTTTGCAAGTCCACTGCAGGCATAATGACGAATCCTTGGGAATGGCCCAAGTCATTAAAGAAGCTACATAAATGTGGGATATTGTTACAGAAATAGGGACCTTGGCATAAAGGGGCCCAGTTTCAGCCAAATGCAACAATTCTTAGTTACTGAAGTTGATCGACCACCACCCAAGTTTGTAAAACCACCACTGAATTGAGTTGATGTCTTGCGATTCCCTTCCTCCATTTCTGGCGCTGTGGACTTGGCTTTGCAAAGCTTTTCCCTTGTGTTAAGTCTGCTTTTAAATTGAAGAAGGAATGGAAACCTCAGGGAAATTAAGTCTGTTGGCACAGACAGAGCAGTTTGTGCATGAAACAACCAGAGCACATAAGACTCCACAAACTGTGATTCCAAACTCAATACAAATGGATAATCGTCATCACTTTTTTGGTTGATACGAGTACTTAACAACGTATATATTTTTACATCAGATGGACATTAAATGCAACGTTAAATCAAATGACTGATAAAACAGGCATTCTTTTGTCATGCAGTCAAAGAAATTACAGGCATTTCCTTGGAATAATTTACAGAGGTGAAAGGGAAAATTGGGAGTTGATTCATCTTTTATCACAGGCAAGCTGTACACCACAGGTGTTCAGCGCTAAGCAATTATTGGTTAAAGATCAAAAAATTGTTTCTTTTCAGAGTTTGAGAGATCCTTAAATGAAACTAATAGGAAAGTAAGCTTGACATCAGAGAACTCATGTATTCCTGGGGACTCCCATTGGTACAGAAC